>NC_045683.1:19475351-19778381 GCF_003331165.1 Xiphophorus hellerii | reverse complement strand
ATTAAGTAGGATTTAAAGCTGTAACATGTGTTCCATTAACATGATAGAATTGTGTTCGCCCAACACAATTTCATTGAGTAATACTGGCAATGAAAAATAAGCTGGTGTTATTCATTACAATAGTGTTGCTGAGACATAAAAAAAGTTATTGATAATACATAATATATTTACATTATGGTAAGAGATAAAATGTTTGTAGTTTCAACTTAATATTTTCAAGTAATCTCATGTAAATAAAATATGTTGATTTGACGAGCTTTAAGTATTTGAGGGAAAGAGGGAAAATATGTCGGTTCTACTTATTTGCATTGTGTGGGACGGATGTACACAATAAAATTAAGTAAAATGAACAGCTTTTTTCTTTCAGTGCAGAAACATGCTCAGAAAATTGGTGGTGCTTTTAAAAATTACTCTACAGGAACAAATATTTTTGTTTATATTTTGTTTTGTATATATTTACAAATGTTTCACTGGGAAATTTTTTTGGAGGTTTCTGGCAAGACGCAAATATTTCTCTTTGTGTCCTTGTCAACACATTCTTTGTCTGAGATACAGGAAAACATCACATGATCATGCAGGCCCACAAAAGCTCCCCAGCTTCTCATAGCAACGTGTGAGAATGTTTGATTCAAGTGGTAACACTGTTTTCTTCTAATAGCAGATTTATGCTCTTTAAAACTCATTAGCAGTCTATGGAGTCTTGACAGAGTGGTTGTAAAGTGATGTTATCCCCTGTACTGGCAGTGTGGGAAACAAAGAACCTACAGTGGGGAAAAGGCTGAATATTTAATCAAGAGTTTATTTTGTCCTTTTTGTGATTTTATTTGTTTGGTTTTTTGCCACTTTATGTAACAAAAAATATATTCTATATAACATTACGCATATATTCGCAGCATTCTTTTTATGAAATGTGCATGTTTTAATTGCCAACAGTGTATTAGTTGATTGACATGTTTACTGCATTGTGTTTTAATAAAAGATTATCCTCATCTCTCTGCCTTCTGAGTCTCAAAACAGTTCAAAGAAATACTTATAATGTAAATGTCAAAATAAGATTTTTTTTTTTACTTCACATAAATGATGTGATGTAGCTAAATTGTTAAGATTTACTTCATTTGCAGATGATACCACATTACATTTCTGAGGATTGGGGCAGCTTCAATCCTATGATGGAAAGAGAAATAAAAGTAATAGAGAAATTGTGTGAACAAATGGAATGAAAAAGCTAAACTTATGCTAAACAGTATTGAAATTGCAAGAATGTATGTGATCAGATTTTTGGGAGTTGACTTCAAATTCCTCTTCAGGTCGTTCACTCCCAGTAGATGAGTATTGCTGGATCACCATCACCCAGTGAATGAGTCGCATTGACAGAGCATGGTGCACTTTCCACACTCATCCCCAACTTGACCCTGGGGAGAGATGCTGATTGAGCGGAAGGGCGGCACTGTCACTCCACTCCACGAGGCCTGAAAGCTTCCACTGCTGATGTAGATTGTTCATTGATAAAACAATCAAAAATCAATGTGGCTGTTTTTCTGACGGCGAACTGTGCAGGGTAGGTTTGCTATGTGTTTGAGTGGGACTGTATTTATAGACAAGAAATATTTGAGAGAGTCCAAAACAATATATACAATAAACAATAAACCACAATTGACATTTAATATTCTAAAATAAAATGTTTCTACTTTTTTTCTGATTCCATAATCCACTAAATAAAACATGTATGTCAACTATATTTGCTAAAATACGAAGTCACTTTAAAGTCAACAAAGCTTTAGATTGTTTTGAATAGCAGGGGACAGCGTGTCCCCCCCCATGATCTTTCTTTGGCCCCTCCCTTTTCATCCTTATCTTTGGAAAGTTTAGTTCCCTCCCACTTGTTGCTACTGCTAACAGTCTCTAAAGAGAAAAGCTCAAGCCCAGATCTGCACCTGCCATCGCTATGAGAGGAAAAGGACTGCTTTCTGAGTTTTTGCTTTTCCTCATCTTTTTGAAAGGTAAAATCGGATGCCATTTGCATTTTTCGCCGATCTATGCAAGTTATGGAACTGTTCATTTTCACAAAAGTTGTTTTGATTTTGCGGAGATTTTGCGGAATAACCAATTAGGACTGCGACGTTGTAATGTTTTAGATTTTATTTGTGTTTCAGCTGTATTAAAATCAATTTGCCGAAAGAACCAATATCATAGAAAGAGACCGCTGAACGATCTCCAGAATTTAGAAAGTATTTCCTATAATGATAAAACTTTAAATATTCCCGAAGTATGGTATGATATGATTAGTCTCTGCTGTCAAGTAATTGAAAGAAACGGAAATTTCCCCAAAAAACCTCTTATGACTTACTTATTACAAATACCAATGAAAAGAAACAAACTGACACACGAACTTAAACAATATTGTACAAAGAAAATTATACAATAAAGAATCATAATGTACCTTACGTTTCAGAAAGCAGAATAAGTGAAAATAAGTTCTGGGGTGTGCATACCCTGCCTTTTATCATTCTTTATTAAACAGCCTATTCAAATTTGTTGTTTCTCCTGGTTTCCCTGATTTCCCTGATCTCCCGGTTCTCATAGCTTTTAGTCTGATAACTTCTAAATTAACTACGTGTACATACAAACTTTTTGCATGGACACATCTGTATTAATAACCCAGTGTTTATTGCTCTTTTATAATATTCCTTAGGATTTTGTCTTGAATGAGCAAAAAGCAAATGTGTCAAGTCACATCCAGTCTCTGGAGTTCTTACTCAGTTTTGTCGTTCTTAGTTATTTTTATTTTATTTCTTGTTTGGTTTTATCGGTTTTTTTTCTTATGTACCTCACTTGGGTCCTGTGTGTTGTTTGAAAGTGCTTTATATTAAAAAAAAAAAACAACGCTAGATTGCACTGAATTAGTGTAATTGAATATGGACATTGTTTATCAGAACAAGCCTCCTTCATATTTCTCCCACAGAAGTGTCTGGATTAAAGATTCGGAACAAGCTTCTGGGTAAATGCCTGCAGGTGCAAGAAGGAGCAACAGGAGGTCAGGCATCACTTGGAGAGTGCAGCCCAGACTTGCCTGTCCAGGAATGGCGCTGGCTCCCAAAAGTCCAGGCGCTCAGCAGCCTCCACACCGGAGAATGTCTGACTGCACCGAGGGAGGAGTATGAAGGCGTTGTTTTGCAGCCCTGCATTTTCAAAGATGGAGCTGGTGGCGAGGATGTGGAAAGAGAGGTGGGAGGTCAGGCTTGGACTTGCACAAAGAAAGGCCACATAACTCTGATAGAGAACAGGCTTCACTTGAGTGCTACAAAAGAATCCACTCTGGTTTTTCTGCTGAGGGAACATAAACAGGTAATGATTTTATTTTACTTCATTTAGTTAGTAAGTTAAGTTTAGCTGGTTTGAAACACCTTCAGAGGCTGTCATGGTTCCCCCTCTTTGCTAGCAGGGCAGCAAGTGGCGAGCTCTCCATAACCAAACGTTGTGCAACGGGAGAGACGCTGAAGAAAACCCAAACCAACCTTATCATCACGTGGATGGGAAAAAAACAAACATTTCTGAAAGCCCTTTATCAGAAAGACACATGCAGGTGAAAACATGTAAGAACCAAACAGAAGCTTACGCATAAAGATGTGCTTACTTGTGTCTTCCTTCAGATTGCTGCAGTACTAATCGTTTTTTTTAAATGGCTTAAGGCAGGCTTTACATGTTTTAATACTGATTTCTGTTGACAGTTAACAATTCAACAGATGTGGATGTGTCCATATACTTCAAAAAATGTTTCATCGTCATTTCAGCTTTTAAGTGTGGAAACCAAAGTATGAAACATATCCTGGGGGAAACCAAAGTTTGAGTACAGCATGTATTAATTCATCTAATTGAATCAACAGGACTCTTTGTAGGATGACCCATGAAAGACTGATTTTAATGTTTTTCTTCATCATGGTGAACTGGTAGCATAAGCCTAAACCATAAATGTATATAGTCCATTACTGCTGTAAACAAATTATGTAGCCATTATGTCCATATGATGGATTCGTCAGTTTTTTTTAATTGTTTTTTTTTTTTTACTTTATTGACAGCAGGTCAGGTTTCAGCCTGACAGTCTGAAGTGTTAGTTTTCCAGTAAGAGAGCCAGATACTTGACACAGGCCAACATAGGTAGAATTACAGCAGCATGCACACAGTAAAACCTAGTTTGGATGAAAATTGCATTGAATTTCCGATACATTTCATTTACATTTACACTCTGTTTCTTTATGTTGTGCCAGGAGGAGAAAAGTGGTTTGTGGATTGAAGTCGTACACTCCCACACCAGAGATACTTTAAACCAGTATTATTGGTTTTTTAGAAATTCAAGAAGGATAAAATCTTTTATTTTCAGCAATGGTCTCTAAATGACTTGGGTCTCTTTGTATTGTCCTTACGTCCAGATGAAGGTATTTTGGACTCCAAACAGACAGAAGCTTATTCTGTAAAGGATGTGATGATTCCTTCTTCTTTAATCACCAAATCTCCTGCAGATCCCACTATGGTTTTTTTCACTATGGATTATGGTAAGTTTATCAAACTGTAATCCATAAAACGACTGAACGTGTTACAATTGATCTGTATAAATCTAAGACCACAGAATATGAGTTGCCTCATATTCTGCAATTGCTCTACATAACCTCTAGATGGAAGCAGTTCTTTATGTATAGTGGGTAAAGGTCTGTGTGGATGCAGTAGAGCATCCATAAAGACCAAGTGACAGGCTCAGTTTTGGATTCATTTAAACAAAGATGTGAAAGTTGATGTAAGATATAAGATGTATGTCTTTAAATATACCCATGTGTTCAGGAATGGGATGGAAGATAACCATGTTGGTGTTGAGCTCCTTGGCTCTGGTCCTAGGAACTATAATTCTCATCCTCAATGTGTACCCCAACAGGTGAAGATGGCAACACACACACACACGCACACACACCCCCACCCACACACACACACACACAAGACACACTAAGCATGTCATTAATTTGTTGTATGAACACATCATTTACACAACATGTTGATAAACGCATTGTCTTCACTTTTAAGCGTCAAAACAGAAGCCCTACTCCAGGGTTAGGTAAACTTTGGTACACGAGCCACATGTGGATCTTTAGTATTTCACTTTCCCCTATTTTTTACACTCTGTTTCTTTATGTTGTGCCAGGAGGAGAAAAGTGGTTTGTGTCTTGAAGTCGTACACTCCCACACCAGAGATGAGCATTCCTGGATCGCCAGCACCCAATGAAAGAGCCGCCCTGACCGAGCATGCCATGCACTTTCCACAGTCCTCACCAAGCGTGCCACGGGGGGAGATCCTGATAGAGTGGAAGGACGGCACTGTCACGCCACTATATGAAGCCTGAAAGCTTCCACCGCTGATGTGGATTGAGAGCTTGGTTGTTTTTCTGACAGCGACTCTGGTGCAGAGTTAGGTTTGTTATTCACTGGTTCTGTTTGAATGGGAGTATATTGTGACGGGATAGTTACCAAGACAAAAAAAAGCAATCTACTCCGAGTGTGTTGCTGGCAAACTTTTAAAGGTGATCTGTAGATTGTTTTACAATCTACAGCAGTACACATGTAGGGCTCACATAGAAGAATGTCTTCAAGGCTGAACTGCCTGAGGAAGATGAAAAGTATTGTGTAGTTGTCATACATTTGAGCTAAACACTAAAATACGGGCTAAGGATAAAAACATAGTTAGGATGACTAACTGGAAAATTGCAATTGCAAAAATAATGATTTAGGGTAATATATGCCTACCTATAAATTTAGTTAATTTTAGTTTCTTATAAAATCATATTCATGATGCTGACATGTACTGTAAAATATGACATTGTCTTTTATGTGTCAAGGCATAATAAAAATGATCAAGTCTTTGCCAGGCTCAAAACATGTTTAAATCTACAGATCTGTAGAAAGGAAGGAAGGAAAATGGAAAATCTGTGTGTGCTATTCCAACTACACCCCTGCTATCTTATAAGGAAAGTCCCAGTCACGTTTTCCAAATCAACTACATTTTATGAACTGAATGTGGGCAAGTATGAACAGCAGAGGATTAGATTTTTCTGGAGGATATTCATGTGCTTTCCAGATTGGAGAAGAGAAGTAGATAATTTAAGAGAAGAAATTGCTAATTAAATGGGTCGCTTCCAAGATATTTCAAGTTGATTTACAGATGGGAAACTTTCCAGAGTCATGCAATAGCCATATAAAAAAGGCCATATAAATTTTACCTGTTTAGGTTAAATTTTACCTGTTTGAGTTGGCATGTTAAAGTTCACGACAGTGCAGTTACAAAAAATAATGCAAAAATGTAAACGCTTATTTGAAATGATTTTTAGAAGAAAGTCTTTTTTTCTTTTTTTAAAAAAATGAAGTGCAGCACAACATAGATTTTGCAAAGAAGCCTCTGAATTAAACCCGTTCTCTGTCTTTTGTTAAACTAGATATGTTTAACTTTACTGCAAAACAACATCTTTAAGAAAAGAATCTGCCCGAGGAAGAGCAGAAAATTAGCACAAATTTTTAAGCATCCAGTAAGGTGGTGGAGGGTGACATTTTGAAGTCATTATTCTGCCACAAGATCCTGGCGCCTTCCATTCATTGAGTCATTTATGAATTATGCTGTAAACTTGGAGTCTTGGAAGACTTTCTAATTTCCTACAGTCAAATTTTTTTTTGTCTGACAAGTAAAGCTTGACCAGACAGGATAATGAAACATGACAACACAGCGGTAAATCTACAAGAGTGCCTGAAAAAGAAAATAATTGAGGTTCAGTCAAAGTGCAGAAAATGCTTTGGGCCTTAGATGGCTGTACAGAGATTGATGTCTGCAAACCTTAATAAGCAGAAGCAATGTTATACTGAAGAGTGAGCCAAAATTCCTTCAAAACCACAGAATTGACTATTAAATCCATACAGAAAATGACTATTTTGTTAATCAAATTTTGTGTGGTTTTAGTCTTTCACACTTAGACCGTCTACTTTCTTCTTGTTTTACTGATTAAATATTGACAGCATAGATGCTATGCAGTACATTGATTTTGGATAGATTTGCAAAATCTTGGTAAACACACATTTTTTTCTGCCCTGATATTTAAAATCCAATCCATGAAAAAAAAAGTCTATGTCTATGCTTTGGTAGTTCAAAATCAAAAACAAATTCATAACAAAATTATTTTTGTAATACTTATGCTAAGCTATCATATTATCCCAATGTTTTAAATGAAACTAATTGATAAAGTGGTGTAAGGAGCTCATCCTGCATCTTTGCAGCAATTGTCAGCAGAGGAAACAGTGAAGTGATCTGAATATTCCTGTTAGATCTCTGCACTGTCTTTGGATTTGGCATCACCAGCTAGCTCCTCAAATCATAGCTGACTGTGGAAACTTCACACTAAAGCAATGCAGATTCTGTTTTTCATACTCCAGGAGCTTGATTTCCAAACAAAATGCAAATATTACTTTGATGTGAAAATAAAACTTTGAACCACCAATCCAATTTCTGCTCAGAGCAGGCAAGATTGGGCCGACGTTGTCCCTGATCCAGTACTGGTGTATTTGCTGTCACTGTTTCATAGCAACAAGAATTGCTCTGAAATACTGAAGTCTAGACATTGTGTATCCTTTTGTATAGGCTTTGTTTCACAATTCTCTGATGGGTGCAGTTATCCCAGTTACTTCTGCACATTTTCTATCACACTTTTTTTTCTTAACCTCAACTTTCTGTTAATATTCAGTCAAGTTTAATAGAGTAGAAAATGTGGCTCTCTTTTCAGATTGAATGCACCTTTTGAATGGGGTGGCTTTACCAAAGCCATCCCTTTAAACAAATAAATAAATAAATAAGTAAAATCATCTCAAGGGATTCAGCCATCACGCACTAATTTAAGAAGAAATGGAGTAAGAGTTAGTTTCTCCAAGCACAGAAAATGTCCCTCCAGGTTGAGTCTTTTTCTAAGCCAAAACCAAAATGGGTTTGAGAGGAGGAGGCCCCCGTGTTATGCAGGTTAGTTTGCACAGTAACCAGCATGTACATGTTTGGACCGGAAACTTTTGAAGATTTTGAATGACACTAATTGAAATTCAACACTTGCATTTGGGAGCAGCATAATTGCTCTTCCATTACTTTTTCTTCCATAATGTTTTCAATGAACACGAAGCTGTCAAAACTGATGAATCACCTTGGCTGGTTTTGTTTGTAATGATGAGAGGATTTAAAGTTTTCTGAACACACCAAAGCCTTGAAGTTCCAGAGAACCCAACACCCCTTTAAGCCACGGCTGCATGTATGGATTAGGACAACTGCTTTTTAAAGAATGCCATTACATTTGTTTAACGTAAACGTCTTGTGTATTTAAGTTTTAACAGTCTGGAAATGAAGAGTTACCCAGTCATCTCTCTTTTTTGTCTCTATTGTCTGTGATGAAGCTGCCACCTTTGCAACTACAATAGGTGTGTGTTTGTAGGTGGGGCAAGTAGGGCAGAACAGGGTGTGTTTTGCACCTGTATGAATAAGGGCTGTGTGAAAATTGACCCAGTGCTCAAAACATGTGGCAATGCACATAACAGGTTTCCTTTAGAAAACTCTTTAGAGGACTACTGTCACTAAAGGTGCTTATTTTTACAGTTACTGCTTGCTTTCAGTATACCTCATTAAGTGATGGCTTAAATTGTACACTTGTTCAGTCTGGAGGAGAGTAAAAAATATCCACAGGATTATGTGCACAGCACATGTAGTTAGAATGTTAGCAATGTCTGCAGACAACATGGAATGGAAATGAATGTATAAATATTGGAAGTTTCTAAAAATGCATGGAAGATTGAAACTGGTAAATGCGTAAGCCAAAGTTTTGGGATAAAATTTCATAGTTTATTATTGGCACAGAAACAATGTTGCACTTTTTAAAAAGATAGCCACATTTGCAAAAAACATTGTGCTGATTACATAAGAAAAAAACTTTTTTTTGTTCATATGATTGATTATGAACAGTTCCAAGTCCAAATACCTGTCAGTTCTGACCTGAAAGCCTCAGGTTTTGGATAAAAATCTGAAATTGAAGTGAGGTGGAATTTATCAGCCGCATAGTGAGTCCAGCTATTCAACTCAACAAAGAAAATGACTTCAATATGTGGGAGGCATAAAGACGGCTAGCATAAAAGACTGAACCCTGTTTTATAAAGATTTATTTTTTAAAAGTATTTACACTAATGTAATAAAGTTTTTACATCTTTTAATGTTTTCTTACATTTTCTCAATTATATATACTTTTTGTTGCACTGTACCACAAAAAGTCTTTATTTTTACATCACTGCAATCTGCCACAGGTGTCCTAACTTTTAAAAAACACTGTACAGATGGCAGTCAGAAAACAGGAAGCAGTAAAAATGATCATTCTACTGCAAGATAGTCTGAGGACAAAATTTGCCTTTAAATTGTTCTCCCTGCTAAAGGGAGGAAAACACAAAACGAAGGAACAGAAACGACCAAAAACAGATGTGTTCTAAGGATTAAAGGTTTCTTGTTTTCTTTGACACTACAACCACTTTTTCTTTTACAATCCAGAACAATTTCCATCTTTGTTTCATTTTGTAGTAAAGCATCAGAAAATCAACAATAAAAAAAAAAACTTTGCAGCCCAGCCAAAATGTAGGCATCCACAAATCAGCTATAAACTCTCATCATCACTTGTTTAAAGCATATCTGTCCAGAGTTTTTTTTTTTTTTTCCATTCCAACCTCTTTAACACTTTAGTCAATATCAAAAATCTGTCAGAGTAGTTGAGAGACAAGATGGTTCATCTGGAAAAGACTGGAATGGACTCCAACACCATCAGCAAGAGGCTTGATAAGAAGGCAGTGGCTGTTGGTGCAGTTACTGTATAAGAATGTATGTGTTGTAAAAATGTGTTGCAAGATCTTTGCTCATGGAGTGAGAATGAGGTTGCAGAAGTAGTTATGGGACCAGCCCATAACGACACTGGAGGTTGTCAATTATGGAGCAAGTTGGGACCGCAGTCACAGAAACCGCCTTTGGTAACACACGATGGAGGGAAATACTCCAGCCCAGGCCAGGCCAGTGAGCCTCCAAACTATTCAGAGAAGGCTTTGGAGAAAGTGGTGTGGTGATGTGGTGAGGTCAACATATCGAGCAGCTCAGGCATCAATTCCATCAGCAACGCTTGGAGTAACTACACCCCTAAAGTAAAGGTCAAAGGTAAAAACACTGCATTCTGGCTGCTCCTTTACTGGGTTAAGTTGATCTCAATGAGAGGTCAGTGGGAGAGCCTTAATTGTCTTCTGAGTCAGAGGACTGCAAATATATATATACTTTTAATAACCATGGAGTATACTGATTATTGATGTCAAAACTTTACACGCGTCACACTATAATGTTCCACAAGGATAATACATCAGAATAAGTGAAATTATGAATTGTTCGTGCATTTCCAGTTTCTGTTCCTGCAAAAAGAGGGACAGTGAGAGCAAATTTTGCTGTGGATGTCAAGATGAAAATCATTTAAAGTAATCTTAACCAGGAATGTAATGTTCCTCAAATCATTCATGGTTAAGGTAATTATTTAATAGCTTGGTTAGGCTTTTGTTTGCAAAATTGAATACTAAGAATTTAGGTTCGTTAGATTTGGAGGAAGTGTGAATACTCACAGTTATGATGACACATTCATTTTTCACGCTTTGGGATTTTCTTTGGTTCAAAAACGTGAGAAAAACGCAGAGTAGGCTGAGTAGGCTTAATCATGAATTTCTAAACAATTTCAGGACAACTAACTTGAATTTATTACTAAAACATGGCTTTCTCACACGTTTTTGTCACCTTTTCAACAATGTTTCTAAACTGGACAGACACAGTTAGTGGGTGTTATTTAGGGACATAAGTGTAAAACGGGCTGATCACGAACACACAACATATTTTTCACATTTTCATTTGAATAAGAATTTGAATATCATACATAATTTCCTCTAGACGTGTGGTGAATGCACATGTTCCACATAAAATTACAATAAAATACATGGAAATTTGTTGATATAATGAGAGAAAATGTGCAAGAATTTAATTGGAATATTTTCCAAAATTACCAGCCCTGAAACACATCAAGGTTATTTAACAGTACTGCACATACTGTAGTTCCACCAGTGAATTTTTATCAAGCATGTTTTGATAACATGTGTCTAATTCCCTGTTTTTTTTCCCCTTGTTATTTGACCTAAGTGGTTTATGTAGCTGTCATTTTGTTTGGATTTGCTTGGATTTTTGAGCCTAAATATTTGGAAATCACACATGGCCTGCACATGGTGCTAACTCTTCCCTCAAGTGTTTCCTGCTTTTTGTTACAAAATAGTCTGTTAGCATCCTGGTCTATCCTTTTGGCTATGTGAGAAATATTTTATTACTCTACTAAAGCAAAGACAACATTTCATGGTGCTAAACGGTAAGGTCACTTGTAGTTTTCTTACTTGTTTTTCTGTGTGCTTTATCTTTAAACAAGTGTACAAATACGGTGCATTTATTAAACTGTACACATACATGTTAAAATGCAATGTTTGCGTGAAAATCATTTCATACTACTTCGAGTTTTAGTGTGGCATACTTTTCATTCAATTCTATTTAACTGAAAAACTGTCAAGACAGGCTAGAAAATGTAAAAAATAAGTTCTTGCCATTGATGCATACTGTAAGTATGCACAGTCTTACAGCATACTTTGATCTTTTTTTTTTTACATTCAGTAAATGTTAGATGGTCTGTACTTGCATAGCACTTTTTCAAGTACAGCAAGACATGATTCAGCCTTACTATCTTGGATAGTGGTACTTCTAGTTGTATTCTTTCTGCCACTGGTCCCACTGGTGCTTGTGGCGTCACCCTGTCTTGGTTCTTGGTTTGACCTGGCAACACACCGGTTACAGGACGAACTCCAACCACCCATCGCCCAAGTAGTCTTTTATAGCAGTCTAATGTCATATGACGTTATGATTTGGGATCATCGGTTCACAATATTGTGTAAAAGTTTGTCAGATTAGGAAATTATATTGTTTTGGGGTTGTTTGTTTTGTCAACTCTAATTTATCTGATTTATTTCCATATTGTGCTAGTTCATTATAAAAATCCTTTCAAACAGCCAGAGGTGCTAGGTTAGAGCTGACATTTAGAATAATCTTAACTACCTTAATTAAAAAAAATCAGTTTTATTTAGAGACAAGTAATGCCTTTGGGTGTAGTGCATCTCTGGTGTTGTGCAGCGTTGTTTTTGTGCATAATCAACTTTTTGTTTTGGCCAAAGATTTTACAGAACATTATTTCTCAAGAAAAGTTTTTTTTTTTTTTTGCCAGGTCTTAGGGTTTGCGTTTGAAGAAAAGTCTTCTGTCATTCCATCCAACCTACAAATTATTCCAAATTACCACTTTACAGGAGATTGCTGACACACGAAGAACACAGACTGCCAGAAATCCCTGCAGCTCATTTGATCTTGCTGTCTTGGATATTTTTATATTCCTCTTCTACCTTACTTATGTATAAAGAAGTTTTTTGAATCTTTCTAACCTGCAAACTGTTTCACTAGTAAACAATTGGATCTAAGGAAATATGAGTAAAATCCTTCCTGGTCAGCTGGACTTTCTCTAGGGTTAATCAAATTCGCTATAGTTGATGGTAGATTTGAACTTAAGACAAGATCTGTAAAATAAATATGAAAGCATTTCAGCTGTAATTAGTTTAAGATCCCACCCAGTGATTTGACACACTTTTTTTTCACATTCTCTGCAGGATTTTACGTGGGTTGTGTACAATTTGAGAAGTCAGTCTATGTAATTTAGATTTCTTGATTTAAGAAAGCTGTTTTTTTATTTTTTAAATCGGCATCAGCTTGTTTTTCCTCTAAAAAAATGTTATGCAACACGAAAACCTGGCCAGGTGTAAATGCAGATGAGAGTTTGGCACAAGTAATTGCAGGCTTTGCAGACATATTGTACCTTAGCCTTTCTAAGCCTAATAAACCAGGTAGGAAAGATGGTGTTTTAAAGATATTATATGACAGACAAATGAAGGAATTCTGTTTTCGGATTACATGATTCAGTCTCTTTTCTTTTTTTTTTTTTTACAATCTTAAACATTCATGGAGCACTAAATAAAAGTAGAGGCATGTTAGCCTCGCCTATGTGAATAATATGAAGAAGTCATGTATTTGTTTTTCTTGTAAAGCACCCTGGGCCTGCTGAAACAGGAATCACTTTCTTTTGTGTTAGTTTATTGTTAGAGCCAACTCCTTGGCCTGTCATCACCCTTATATAAAAAAATAATAAAGGCGTGAACAGACATTTGTTCTTTGTAGGAAAAACATCAAAAATAAAAAGAAATAAACGTTATACGTAAAAAAAAAAAAAAAACAACTTATTACTTTCACATATGTGAAAAAATAACTTGTCCTGAATAGTTCACATCTTCATTAGTCTAAGTAGTGGTGAAAGCTTTGAGGTTACAACAAGATTGCTTTTAAGATTGCTTGGTACCAATATTTGTCCAGAGAAACAGGAAATATTGTACAAAAAAGTGCTGAAGCCAAAAATATCCCATAGATTGCTATTTATGCAGGAATAAAAGTGAAAATCCAAAGTTTATATGAGAAGAAGGCCACAAAAAATTATTTTTGGAGCAATATATTTCAGTTGATCCTTGTTCTTTCAAAGTACACCAGAATAACTAGTTTGCAAGTTTTCTTTTTCATTAAAAATCCCTCCCTTTGACTTAGACACAGAGAATTGACAAAAATACCAAGCAGTAAATAACAGCTATAAAACCGAGCACTGTGACCAATAAGACAAAAAATACATTTCAGGGAAAGGCTGCACAGAGGCACTTTTTACCTCTTCGGTAATCTTTGATTCTATGATACTACATGGAAGTTGTCCCTCCAGCCACTGCAGGAAGCTATTGGTTTTACCATGAGTGACTTTTTGTTTTCCAATTACTTTGCATATAATATTAGTTATGTTGCTTACTTCATAAAAACTGACAGACAAAAACATTTGTCTTTTATTCCACTTTACAATAGCATAACAGTCAAGAAAAAAAAGTGTATCAATATAAAGTGTTACATCAATGTTTATCCACACCCAGAATATTCAAAAGGTTCACCCAGTCAGACAAAAGTGTTTTCTTTTGTTTTGTTCCAGTAATAGTTTAAACAGGATTTAGCAGTGTGGCTCATAAGAAGCCGTTTTGCTGTCTCAGTTCTTGCTCTCAGGGTCCTGAACCTGCCAGATGGAAGCTTTTGGAATAAGGTGTGATGAGGGCCTGGCACCGGTGCAATCGCAGATCATTTAGACTGGTCATTGAGAAACCAACAATTCACGTGAAAGTCATTTTTATTCTATGATGTCCTTTCTGGTCTCAAGCAGTTTTTTAAAAGATTATCTATGCAATTTTTTTGTGCAGCAGGATTGTGATGTTGAAAATGAGCTGGTGGATTTGTTTTTGATGAGGTATACCACGTTGAAGGTCCAACACAGGTCTTCGACTCTCAAGGTGAAAGGACTGACATGTTCCTCCTCCTCTTCATTAGTTTTGTTTTCCAAAAGTCAATGACTGTTTATTTTTTCTTTTTCAAATAGAGTGGTGGGTCATTGTTTTGACACCATATTTAGGATGATGAGAGCTTTCTATACTTGCTTCTGGTAAGTATAGATCTTTGGCATCAATATGCCAAAGATGCCATTTGGGCTTTGGAGTTTGTCAAGCTGATATTTCTACCAGACAATACATAGAGTGCTGAGGACACAACCCTGAGAAACGCCAGTGTTGAGCAGCTCTTTTGAAAATTTTGCTCAGACGAATATCCAAAAGAAAGAAATTACAGATCACATAAGTACAAACAAATTCTGTACTTATGTCTACATTGTAAACATCCCTGCATGTAAATTGTGCTGCTTGGTTAAGAACCACACAGAGGATGTCTGGGATATAAAAATAAAATGTCAATATTTTGATGCTTTTAAATATACACTGCCTGGCCAAAAAAAAAGTCGCCACCAAAAAATGGTCACACTCTCTAATATTTTGTTGGACCGCCTTTAGCTTTGATTACAGCCCGCATTCGCTGTGGCATTGTTTCAATAAGCTTCTGCAGTGTCACAAGATTTATTTCCATCCAGTGTTGCATTAATCTTTCACCAAGATCTTGTATCGATGATGGGAGAGTCTGACCACTGCACAAAGCCTTCTCCAGCACATCCCATAGATTCTCAATGGGGTTAAGGTCTGGACTCTGTGGTGGCCAATCCATGTGTGAAAAAGATGTCTCATGCTCCCTGAACCACTCTTTCACAATGTGAGCCCGATGAATCCTGGCATTGTCATCTTGGAATATGCCCGTTCCATTTGGGAAGACAAAATCCATTGATGGAATAACCTGGTCAATCAGTATATTCAGGTAGTCAGCTGACCTCATTCTTTGGGCTCACAATGTTGCTGAACCTAGACCTGACCAACTGCAGCAACCCCAGATCATAGCACTGCCCCCACAGGCTTGTACAGTAGGCACTAGGCATGATGGGTGCATCACTTCACCTGCCTCTCTTCTTACCCTGATGCGCCCATCACTCTGGAACAGGGTAAATCTGGACTCATCAGACCACATGACCCTCTTCCATTCCTCCAGAGTCCAATCTTTATGCTCCCTAGCAAACTGAAGCCTTTTTTTCTGGTTAGCCTTACTGATTAGAGGTTTTCTTACGGCTACACAGCTGTTCAATCCCAACCCCTTGAGTTCCCTTTGCATTGTGCGTGTGGAAATGCTTTTGCGTTCACAATTAAACATACTCCTGAGTTCTGCTGTTGTTTTTCTTCGATTTGATTTGACCAAACGTTTAAGTAATCGCCGATCACGATCATTCAGGATTTTTTTCCGACCACATTTCTTCCTGGAAGACGATGGTTCCCCACCATCCTTCCAGTTTTTAATGATGCGTTGGACAGTTCTTAACCCAATTCTAGTAGTTTCTGCAATCTCCTTAGATGTTTTCTCTGCTTGATGCATGCCAATGATTTGACCCTTCTTAAACAGACTAACGTCTTTTCCACAACCACAGGATGTGTCTTTTGCCATGGTTGTTTAAGAAATGAGGAGTTACTCATTGCATCAGCTGGGGTTAAATAACTTGTTGCCAGCTGAAAGATAATCGCCTATGCAGTACTTATCCAATAGGAGGCTTCTACCTATTTGCTTAGTTAAATCCAGGTGGTGACTTTTTTTTTGGCCAGGCAGTGTATATTTTGATAAATAACCGTTCAGCCTTGCCAGGTCAGTTTCATATCCAAAAGAAGTGCTTCTCAGCAACGTTTTGCTTTTGGATACTGAACTGATTTAACCTCTACTGAGGGCTTCATTATGCAAGAAGCTCTGAAAGTAAACAAGTCATCAGAGAATAATTATTAGTAACCAGATGCTGTGCGTTTGGTGTTTTATACACACATTATCAGTTGTCTTGCTCAGCAATTTCAGTTTCTGACAAGTCTCATAAACTGTGTATGTGCTCTGGTAAGACGAACACATAAAACCATCAGCTATATAGCTGGATAAGTACAACTGCAGAGTTTTGACAGATTGTGGTTTTATGTTTTAGTGCGCTTCATGACAAACTGCACATTAGGTCACACAAATATGTGAACCAATAGCTTCAGATACCAATGTAGCAATGTATGTATATGTTTTAACTGCCTAAAAAAGAATGAAATTAGAGATAATAATGGTTTGGCTGCAAGAAAACAACTTCTTGTCAAAGAACAACAATAAATACTGTAGTTTTTAAAAAATGTCTAAAAGTTGTGCCTGGATTGGAAGTGGACATAATTTAGTGATTAATCTCAAAGGTAGAAGAACAGAATTTTATCCACTGGCATATAGACTCTCAAGCCCCAGAACAGTAGCATTACCGGTATGCACGTTTTTGATTTTTTTTTTAAATTTCATATTCCATGTTAAAGGATTTTTCTCCTCTGTTTAAGTATCACACCAAAACCACACTAACTAAAATGAGCCTGGGGGGAAATGAGTCAATGACCCACCCCTCCTTTTAGTGGTTTAAGTTGATGTCCCCTGTATCTTTCCAAAGAAGACCAACGCAAGTGTTGCCATTGCGTGTTTCAATGTGTGGACGGCTCTGAAACCACCTGGGGTGAGGATAAGGGGCTGCGGTGGAAGTGTCTGATAGGTTGAACCTGAGCGACTACTCTACTATTTAATGCCAGTTATTCATGTTTTACAGGAATGTTTTGTGTTTTTTGGGATGTTTTACATAACATTTTCACTTGGAAAGAAACCAAGTGACAGCGTGAACTTTTCACATTTTGTCAATAAGCTTTAATGTATTTCAGTAGGATCCATCTCTCCCCCCCCAAAAAAACATACCTAGGAAAGAAAATGTTTGTTTTTTAAAGCTATTTTTAACATTTATTATATAACAGCATACAAACACATATTTGCTATGTTTTAGCTTTTCAATTTGTTGTTAACTTGATTTTCGATTAGCAACAAAAAGTTCTCCTGGTCAGAGATTCGGTTTTATTCAGGAAGCCCAAATAACTTTCTGGTTATGCAGTATAATGAACAAAGCGTGTATGCAAAATAGTAACCACTGTTACTGTTTTTGCGTGTTTCAATGTGTGCTATTACTATAAATGTATAGTAATAGTAATCTAAAAATTTAGGAATCAAGTCTTTAAGTATTAATACTAGTAGTTGCATAAAATATTAAAACACACTACTCTGGCTGAAGGATCTGTGTCGTTCTTAAAACTAGAAAAAAAAAAAAATATCAAGTTTAGGCGCACAGGGAATGTTGGTAAGTTTTTCCAGATATGAAAACCTTTTATTATCTACTTTGACTGATTGAAGTGGCTGTGACTGAAAGCAGTGCAAGCACAAACATGTTCAATCACATGGGAAGAACATTTTAAATAAGGTGGTGCAGTATAATGAACAAAGCGTGTTCATTAATTTGAACCCCAAAATATTCGTTACATTTTCCTGACAGCCTCTTCATGAGGTGTTGTAAGATATTGCTCCGGACTGAAGAGAATATTTTTGTAGAGAATATTTTCCTAACGCAAAGCAAAGCATGCTGGTATGTTTCCACTAAAACCTGGAGCAGTGAGTCGTTCTCGGTGTAGATGGGAGCCACATCTTTACGGCCATTGCAGAATGTTGTTTGCATAACGTCTTTAAAGAGTTATACTGGTGATATTACTGGTTCTGGTAACACCACTACAAACTGGAGAATGTTGCAGCACTGCTGACGGAGAATCTCCACCATCAGTCAATGACCTGGTTTGCTTTCCTTACATGAAATCTTTTTCGCATTTTCAATGCCCCTCATCTGACCTGCTTTAACTTTTTGCAACCCACTTGTTTTGAGTAGATTACCTTAGATTCCCCCAAAGGAAAATGCATGAGAAAAGTTTTACAGGTTGGGAAAAGTACAGGTACTCCCACCACACACTCAGTTTTGGACTCCGCCCTCTCCTGTGGAAATGTTCAGGTTTGTACATGGGTTCAAGAACAAATTGCTACCTCTGTCTGTCAGTTATGTGATATTGGGAGTTTGCGTGGATTAATTTGACACTGAGAACAGCTGTCTTCATTAGATATTACTACACATCTTTCAGGAAGCTATACAATATATGTCATTAACTCCCATGTATCGTGTTCCCTTCTTGTTTGTTTCTTTTAAGCAGCCTTTATGTCCAACATGTTTTAAGTAAATCTTTTTTTCTAAACTTAAAAGAAAGTGTTTAATTTTTAAAACATTTTTATTGAGGCATTACATTCATATTCTAACAGAAGGGTATGAATGGCATGTGTCTGTTAATGCCAGTAGCTTAACTTACTGTGAAACTTCTTATAAAGAATAATTACACACAGACTAATGTGTTCAATTTAAATTCAAAAGTGCCGTGGTGCTACCGTTTCATCACTTTCAGCACCGATGTTAAATGTATAAAATAAACGCTCTCTATCGTGGAATCACCCATGGATGGATTTCTTTATTGGTTAACTTTTTTGAGGGATACACAGTGAGTGTATCTTGATTTTAGTAATTATGAAAGAGCAATATTCTGTTATCCCTCCATAGAAATGGGCAGCATCCAGATGGACAATAAAACACTTTTAATATACTGTAAGTTGATGCTTTGACATGATCACAGCACTGCCACAAAAAATCCTCAATGTACAAAAATCCTCAGTAAAACAAAATATTGGAAAATCAGACACCAGACAAGTGAATCACAGCAACGTCATGAGCCGGTGTAACGCTGAACTGAGGCGGTGAAGCTACCAGTAGCAGAACCGTAGGGCTGCACCAATAAGCTAACAGAAACACTGAAGAGAAGAAGAGCTACCATCGGTACAGTTGTGGCTAAGCATGTTTTAATGTTACACAACACCGTTTTAGCAAGTTGCTCAAAGTCTAAACTGGTATTGCTGTTTAGACTTTGCAAGGTGTAAAGTTTACCTTGGCGCAAACACCCCCCAAAGGAATCTCAGAGCCCCTCTTTTGTAAAAATTTCCGCCAGTGACCCCTGCCGCCATCTGAACCCCCGTGCCACTCCCGTTGAAAAACGCTATTTTAAATGGTACTCTTAATTTGATAATTGAGGATTTTATCTCATTGGACATAATGACAATCAACACATCTTTTTTTTACCCCTCCAGGTGGTTCTTTTGTGGGCTCTAGTGTCCCTTATATGATAGTTGGCTGACAGGAAACGGGGAAGAAGAGGGGGGAAGACATGCGGCAAATGTCGACGGCCGAGTCGAGGACTCAAGGCCTCCAAATATGGGTCGCGCTAACCCCTACGCCACCACGGCATGCCTGACAATCAACACATCTCAATAAATGACAGTATCATTGAGTCTAGAATCTAGATTAATTCAAAAAGAAAGTGCTTGCTATACCATGAATATGACAGAGGAGCAGTATGGGTAGATGCAAAATCCTGCTGGAAAGTGAAACCAGTAACTTTATAAAGCAAGTCAGATAAACAAAGAATGAAGTGCGGCATAAAATCTCTGTTAGATGGTCGACCTGACGCTGAAACTGATAAAACCCAATGATCCAACATGAGCAGACGACGCGACATTGCCGCATACAAGCATCTTGGATTCTGTGCCTCTCCACTCTTCCTCTGAGCTTTTGGATGTACTGTAGTTATTGAAATAAATGAACTTTCAATTATTTCCTAATTAAATTAGATGGATTTGTGCAAATATAGTGGATGAAACTACTTTTTTTTCTCTTGCAGAGACAAATGTTCTGAAGCTGCCTGTTTTAACAGTGATGTAAATCAAAAAGAATTGGGCATTGCTGGATTTTGGGATCTATACCAAACAAAAAGCTGACCTGCAAATCCTCCCTTGAAGCTGGGAGGATTTGCATTCATTTTCTTTTAGAGAAGTCTGTCTGTCGATACGGTGTGCACATCAGAAGATGAATAAAGGGCAAGGATGTTAAATCCCCAATATTTTTTTCACAGATTTGCCAAGAAACTTTTGCAAGAGGAATGTTTGGCATGGAGTACCAAGGCCTGAGATGATTTGTGCATATGGAGAAAGCAGAGCTTGGAGATACTGCTGAGAAGCAGCCATGAAATGGGAAGCTTAAAATACCGAAATGTCAGCTGTTTTTTACCCACTGTTTTGCCTGAAGGAATTTATCCTTTGTTGATTTTCCTGTCTAGTCTTGCCGTTTGTTTCACTGCACTTCTGCAAAGGCATGCTTTATTTGTGGAATAATAAAGCTCTAAATATTTACTTGAGAAGTAAATTATGTCAAATCATGCTATATCATTTTGGATGTGAATATGACCAAAATGATATAGTCCAACTAGTGTCATCCACAAAAAAATCTTCATGATTTACAAAAAAAAAAAAAAAAAAAAAATTGGTTAAAGAAGGGCACGGTAAGCTTATACTTTTTAAAGTTGTACTTTTTATTTTTATCGGATGTAATCTGATTACAGACACCACCTGATAAAAGCAAGAGAGTAATGCAAGCTACTTTCAGGCTACAGCATAAAAACAGAACTTCATTATTTTGGAATCAAAGCATTTCCTCCCAGCCTTTGCACAAAACACAAACCAGAAACATTTTAGTTTTACACCCAATATGCGTGCAGTTGCACAATATGCAAAAACATCAACCGCTGTAAGAACAACAATAACAAAAACCCCAGCAAAAAAGCAAAACAAAAGCTCAATGCCATTTATACAAACACTATGATAATATTTAATAATTTCCCTATAAGCACCAAAAATTCTTTAAAAGGGACAGTTTTATCTGGGTAAACATTTTTCAAAAAAAATTTATTTGTCTCAAATAGAAAAGGACATGTGGGATTTTTTGTAAAAGTTTTTTGGTGCACTGAACTTGCGTGAACAACAGCTGAAAAGAGTTGCTTTAAAAGAACAGTGGTTAATCTCAGAATGTAACCGGAAACCTGCTGTCTGCTCAGCTTAACACAGTTAACAAACATGGCTGTTGGTTAACTGTAATGATTGTTTACAGTAATCATTACTGTACACAGAAATGATTTGTTTATTAACTAGATGCAGTTTATGAGTTGTTTTTTTATTTTTGTAATGTTCTTCCAAATACATACTTTCATTAGTTGGCATTTTGCTAAATGTTACCTTGAATTTATCTTTTAAAATGACCAGGACAAAAAAATAAAAGACAACAAAATCTCAAATTTCCATATAAAGACTCTTTACTAGAAAACTTACTTGACAGACAAAAAATATTTAAAAAATTGCAAGAAAAGCAATGTCATAGTATAAAATACTGCTAAAAGATGATAAGACACGTTCATTCAGATTAACATCTCTGAAGTGAAATAATCCTTGAAATCCTTTAGAAATAGTGTCTCTACTCATACTGTACACAGAAATTCCTCTACAATATAATACAGCTACACAACAATGTAAAGAAAATGTGTTATTAGGACTGTTTCTTAACATACAACATATAAGTGGCAGGAATAATACAGCTGTGCTATATCGATATTTACGTGTGTAGATTTCGGAGCCACTTGCTGCATGTCTAACATTCAGGACAAGTCCTTCTGAACCTAGCTTTAGCAATTAGCATCTTTGTCGTTATAATTAGATTTGGGGTTGGAGTTGATGTTGAGTTGCAGATTTTCCTCTTTGTTTTTGTTCTCTTTCCGGTCACGCACTTCTCCCTCCACATGGAAGCCAACCATTAGCTGATAAATCATCGTGCCAATAATGGCACCAATGAATGGGGCTAAAGTCGGCACCAGAAACCAGCCATCTTTAAACCTGAGGGAAAAAAGAGACAAGAATGTCATTAAGAATGATACAAGTGACGTAAAGAGGAAGAAATATAGCATTTCGGAGCAATAAAACATACAGTTTGAAATTGTAAGACATGATCTTTTCATTGTTTTTTTTAATAGGGCAGAAAATTTACTTTAGAAGTTATTTCTGATGACAACCCCTTGTGCCTGCACTTCTCTTTGAAACAGAAAGTGAGCTCCATATGATAACATTTCTTCCAAATAAATGGGAAATAGAAATGAGACTTCTTTCACCTTTTTTTAAAATTATGTTTACTGATACATAATAAAAAAATCATGCATCAGTCCTGACAGACCAAAAAAGAATAGAACACTTTGCGCCAAAGAGAAATCTTTGTAGTGCTCCATGGAAGTGAACATGTTAATAATAATAATAATAATAATAATAATAATAATAATAATAATAATAATAATAATAATAATAATAATAATGTCTGGTTCATCTTCACCAACTATAAACAGTTTCTCATTTTTAAACAACCTTTTCCAAAAATTATGGAACAAAAAAATTAGAAATCTAAGATTTAAGGGATTTATTTCTCATCACTTGATGAAAAGCTAATAAACTTCAGCTCAAGTGGCAGACTGCTGTCGCCTATTTTTGAATTGGGTAGCTATTGTCTCTGAGCTTGGTGAGCCAAAAGCACTTTCATCATTCTTTGTCAACTTTTGAATTTAGTAGCTTTTTTTCTTTAATAGACACCGAAATGAACATAACTAAGAGAAAGAATTCTTGGCGCCTCTGAAAGGTAAAAGTTGTGACCATTATGATCTATGCTATGGGGTTAATGTAAGTCTAAAGGCTTCTAACGAATCTAGATCTCACATGGAGTCTCCATACCCCCAAATACTGGCCAAAAAGAAGCCAAGAATTTGTTTATTACGTGAAAACTGCAGTTCCCCAGCCAGCGATAGCAGAGAAAAGACGTGGTCCGAGATCTCTGGCAGGATTGACAGCGTAACCAGAATTGAAGCCCATTGACTGTCCAATGACAAGAACCACAAATCCCACAGTGAAGGCCTCCAAGCCCTGGGGGATTGGGTTGTTGTACGGGTCCACAATCGCCAGAATGCAAACAATGAGGGCTGCCGTGCCAATAATCTGTGTAAAGAAAAAAAAAAGACATGTGGGAATGAAAAAAACGTAGATTTCATGACAATATGAAGTTTTCTGTTAATAAAACAAATTTGTTTTTAAAGTACCTGATCAAAGAATCCATTCACAATTGAGAGGTGATTTGCGGGATAGGTGGCAAAAATGCCAGCAGTGGAAGAATCGTCAGTGAGATTGAAACATCCTGGAAAGTCCCACAGGGCATCTAAAGCAGAAGAATGAAAAAAGCAATATTTACATATCACAATCTGACACAGAAAGTTTTCTGAATGTGATAGGATAATTGTTGAATCCCTGCAGGAGTCATTACTTACCGTAGTACATGGCAAAGATAATGGAAGCACCAAAAAAAGCTCCGATTGTCTGAAAGAGGAAATACATGGGGAACTTTCTCCAGCGCTCTCTTCCAAGCAGGCAAAGTGAAAATGTCACTGCAGGATTCAAATGTCCACCTACAGGGGGCATTGTGTAAACATCATATGAACTACAGAGCAGGCATGACATGATGTAAAAATTTATATTAAGTAAAATTTAACAATGATGATATGGTCATCATCCAAAAACAAGCAGTTAAAGTGATTACAATTAGCAAGGAGTGTGGGAGTGTGCTGAGTTTGCTTACCTGATACTTGGCCGCAGATCAGAATGCCTAACATGGCAGCAAAGCCAAAGGCAAAGTTGACAGAGAGGAACCTGCCGTGGGAGCCACCGCTCAGCACACTTTGGGCCACAGCGCCGCAGCCAAACATCTAAAAGGCAGAAAATCAGGTTGACTTTACATAATATGATATTGTTTGCTGATGCTGAATCATATCTCGATGTAAATATCTGCGAGGAGCAGTAATGAAAAAACACAGTTGCTGTCAGTGAAAAAGAAAAAAAATGTGCTTCGTTAAAGTTGCTTCTAATAATGGATTTTTCAGTGTGGTCCCAACACACAGAGATCTTGTTGGTCATTTTTTATCATTTTAACACACGAACAACACTTCTTTTGTCATGCATCAAGGTCAAGCTGAGAGGTGAAAATGTACCTGGACGAATGTTATCAGTGAACCCAGTTAAACAAAAAACTATTGAAGCTGGAAAAAATGAACTCTATTGTGGTTCTGAAGTAACAAAGGAGTACAGTGCTCTGTATGTATGAACAGGTCACTGAGGTTTCCTAATTTTGAGCGTAAATCTTCTAGAAAAGTTTCAAAAGGGGAACCAGAAGAGGGCTATTCTCATACATTGAAAGCACAAGACACATAACTCTATCACTATATTAAAGTTTGTTCTGTTAAATAACATGTATACAACGACGACAAATAACTATATACAAAAATATGTACATTTAAAAAAAATAAATGTAAAATATAAAATGGAATGTCTAAACTCGCATAAATTATAGACATAGAATTTATATAAAAAATATATAGAACGGGAGCCAGTTGGGGCAAGAAAAGAATATCAATCACTGTCTACTTTTTTTGTAGACAGTGGTCAAAAAAGGATTTCACTGTGGAAAACACAAAGAAGAATTTACAGCTTTGTTGTTTTGCTTTTGACCCTTTCAACTGTTTCCCCCCCTTTTTTTATTGTCATTCTGCTTTTTTTTTTTTTTTTTTAGATGCCTGGCTTTACAGATCTGTGTGATCCATGTTTAGGCTTTGACTTTGTGAACCAAAGGATGAGCACGCGATTCAGCAAAACCACACCGCTCAGAAGTTGAGGTCAGGCTTGGGGATAACCAAAGTGAGAACTGGCGCCTGAGTGGCCAAAGTCGCTGAACTCAGTAGTCTGAACCACCAATCCTGCTTTTGTTTTTCTTTTGCACATAGGCTTTGATAAATTATATGCAAAAAAAAACCCTTCAATGTCTTTCCAGCTGTGACCACTATGGCTGGAAGAATTATTTCGTTTACAGCTCGGCTGAAAGAATGTGCATTCCATTTCAGCAGCAGATGCATCTGAAGAAGGCCTTAAGGAGATTCTTCCAAATTTTAGACTCACTCACTTGAACTTTCAAAATCACTCATCAGATTTGACCTGTCAAAGTCCACAGTCATCACTGTCTCATGTTCATACCAGGATTCAAGTGCATAACATTGGCACAGAATACCAAGGTTACATTCTCTAACATTTAAAGGGGAAAAAAAAGTTACATCTGGAAACAAATATGTGTTGTTCACAGATGAAGGAATGATTTGAAAACTCTGAGCTAAAGGACAAGAAAATCTCATTTAAGAAAAAAACATACCGAAAAATCCTTTTTGTGAAATGGAGGAGATGCACATATTTATTTCAGTGAGCTGCATAATTAGAAAATAGCAAACACACCACTGTCATTATTGCTAAAACCATAAGTCAAGAAAAGGAAAGCATAAAAACTATGGGAAATTTGCCTGCAGACAAGTGTATGCAGCCACAGCACTGCAGTGTTTAGTCCTTAATGTCAGACGCATTAGATTACAAATGATGAACCTTCAGCTTGGAAGTGCATGCTTCCTTACTCAGATTGAATTCTGTTTAAAAGCTCTACATTTAATTGAACATAAGTGTGACAAAACATGATATTATCCTGCTGTGGTTTGCTTCAGAGCAGCAAACAAGACTGAACCAACTTATGCATCTAATCATAGCTACTGTAGAACTTTGAACACAGTTGGGGAGCTTGTAAAAAATCCTCTGCAGCCAGCCCACTGAGACACACACTTGGCAATTGTCTGTAGGAAAAAAACCCTTCTGGCCAGATCCCTTTCTCTAAATCCCCACCTGTGTGGCATCTTTTCGAATTCAGCAGGAGGATCTCACATGGCCATGGCAATACTGTCAGATGCTTTAATGGAAAATTCTGACCTGCTGCATAATAATAACAAAAGTCATTATCTTCCTGCATTTGACATTTTAATCAAGATGAATCAATAATCTGTTCTGACAAGTACAGATGTTGACTTGAAAACGTCCGACAACGGATGATTCTTTTTAGATTTTTTCCCCCCACATGGACTGAAGTCACCCTGTTTGGTGACGCAACAATTTAAAGAGACCAAACCAATGCAGGTATGCAGATACACCCACCCACACACGCACACATACACACACCCTAAAATGTCATTTATCATCATTAGTTGTTCTGTATTTACCAAACTGCTTTATTTAAAACCTAAATAGTGAAAATTACTGAATCATATGAAATAAAATGAAATAATAAGTTCCTTTAGGAGAAATAAAACCCTTATATGACATGTGTTGAATTTACTGAGGAAGTAAAATTCTGTCAAACGTGTCACTGTTGTAAAGCTAACCACCTGTTGTTGATATATGTCACCTGTCAGGTAACTTCACCACGCCTAGTTACATCACAGCATTCACAACTGAAGCCTTTTAACGTCAAAAATATTTCAGTTTGGAGCCGTTTTGCCTGAAGGATCATGAAAAGGAGTCAGGGTGGTACTGATCCAAAGTAAACGGTAACTCAATGTTAAAACTCTATGGTCTCCTGCTTAACGCGATGTGCTAGCAGCATTTAAATCAATAACTTCAAAACTAATTTTATCCAAAGAATCAGTTAAACAATGACTGAAGTAAACCAGAACTCACTGAGTTTTACACTGTGATCATGTTCAAAATAAAATAAATAAAAAATAAAGTTACTGTGGCACAGAAAGCCAATTTCAATCCCTAAATTATAACTTAGGAAAAGCAGAACATACAATTTCTTTCCCATTGGATTAATTATAGAGAAAATTTCATATTTTCATATACATATTCTAATGCAAAAACACACTTGACACATGATGAAAAATAAAAGGAGGTTTACTTTTTTTTTGGCTCCAGTATGTTGATTAAACAAATAATGGTTTATTTAACATGTGACTCTGAACAGCGAGTTACTTTGCTGTTTTATCTCAGTCCACTTTGACTGAGAAAGGAACATTCATCAACCTCTTTTATTTCACCGTCATCCATCACTTTTCTGCATTCAAAGATGTTAGATAAGAAGGACTGCTATCTTTACGATTTAACGAATAGAAAGACAAAACTATTCTCTGGTGCAGAGTTCATGTCTTATCAGAAAATAGAGTTCACCTTTCATTAGATTAAATATGGGTTGCTCATACAATCGGTATAATGTGTGTGTATATATATGACATTTAAGGATTTACACTGAGTCCCTTTAAAGTACATAACATCTTTTTGTTGTAAGTGTGTTTTTTTTAAAATGCATACCACAGTTTATCCCTCTAAGTGAGCATCTTAAGTGGTGTCTGGACCACATATACACCGACTTACCACAAGGATGAGAGTGCCAAGGCACTCTGCCAGGGCCTGGCGCAGCAGCAGGTTACGGATCTGAAAGAAGCGGGCCAGTTTGTCCAAAATAAACTTCTGTAGACCCATTTTGTTGAAGGCTGGTGAGCTGGTGAGAAGATACAAACAAAGCAGACGCACAGGGTCTTCCTGAGTGGTTCTGAAGGTGGAGGGCCAGAGCTCCTTCTTAAATAGCAGAAATAGGCTTGGACCTGCCCACATCACCTCCCATCATCTGTGACTCACAGTCTGGTTTCTCTCTCAGGCTGTTTTTTCCCCCTCCCTAAAAGTTACTAACATGTAAAACACAAATGCATGTTTTCCCCACTTCTAGGTACTCTTCCATTCCTCTTTTCCCCACAGTGTGAGAAAATGAAATATGCATTTTGGTGTCTGTAAGAATGATCACACAAACCACAATTTGTAGTTCCAGGTACAGCTTTGGAAAAGCAGAAAACCTGTTGCAGATCTAAATCACTTCTCTAAAATCATGGGTGAAGTACAGCATCTGCCTCTGTAATAAAAAACTAAACCGGTACAAACACCTAAACAAGCATAGTGCTCTGAACTCGCTGAGTCCCTGTTTGCTCCATGGTGCTTCCTCTAAAATATAGAGAAACTGATGTTCAAGTTTAGACAAAAAGTAGGATGTAAATAATACATTTCAAATATACTTCAACAATCACATTTATAAAAAGAAAGTTTAAATCATAACACTTGGTATCACACTCCACTGTCTAATGACACATATCAGCCACTGTATTTAGACTGGTAACATGGAAATATCAAAACAAGGGTTGTCTTGATCCAGTCATTGAATCCTGGTCCTTCATTAAGCTCAACTTTCACTTCTGTCAACTTACTGTGTGTATTTACGTCAGTACTAGTGAGATTTATGTAGCATTTTGCATACCTGATAGCTACCAGACTTTTTTTGGCATGTCTGTCAAAACTGTATTGTTGTTTGTGCACATCATGTTTCATCAAATCTGTATTTTCTGGTTTTAACCTATGACTTTTTCTTTGTTTACAATGACATAGAACAGGTGACAAAGAGGTTATCCATTGGTCCCTTGTAGCCTAGCTGTAATGTAAAGAGCTCTGCTAGCTGTGTTCAGGTACACACAGATTTTGAGTCATCAAATTATTTGATTTTAAATCCTAAGCACTAACTTTCTAAAGTAGGTGAACAACTTTTTCTGTAAGGTTTGGCAGCACAAAATTGGACAGAAATGCATTGAAATATGTTCAAAGCCAAATTATCAACAAGTCTGATCAAAACAGACTTGTACAAGCAAGCAGCCTACCCACATGCTGGACATGAAAATATTAACCCTAACAAGATAATTTTTTTTTTTTTTGGACAGGCATTATATCATACCGAGCCAGACCCATTCTCCTTTAACATAAGCATTTTTCTTTATAAGGTTGCTGCTTACTGGATATTTTTTTCATTTTCAAACCAATTTCTGTGAACCGGAGGTATGGCTTTGTGTAAAAATCCAAACAAATCAACAGTTTGTGAAATATTCAGGCCAGCATATCTATGATCAACAATCATAATACTAAAGTCATGTACTGTAAATCTACTTCCTCCTCAATTCTTAGTCAGGTTTGACATGCTAGGTTTCTGTGCTTCTTGCAGTGATGCTCTAAATTCATCTGTAATGTAATTCATGCCTGTTTTACGCACTTACATAACCATTGTCGCTTGTTCTCTCCCAACACATTTATCGGATCAGTTCTTTTGAAAGCTTATCAGCCCCATGTCTCACTCAATAGAAATGTGGTTCCAATTAAAACCAATCAGACATGGCCTTGTCATTAGTCATAGGCATATCAATACCTTTTCTGTATTTTTCCATCAATTTAAGACTTATTGATATGTTGGATTTCAGCTTACATTTCACAGATGTAACCGCTAGAGCATAAGACGCTTCATATTTTGGTGATTGCTTCTTGATCTCCAACCAGCAACTAAAGTAAGTTACCCCTAAGAAAAAAACTTTTCTTCAGTGTTTTTTCCTGCAGCATACTGCCACCTTCTGTAAAGGATACTTACTGTTTGTGAAGTTTAATTTCTTTATTTGAATAAATTCTGTCATTGCTTTCTTGAATTTTGTTGTGTTCTTTTTTTCATATTCAATTCTACACAACTTAAACCTGAGGCATAAAATTTGGCCCAGATTGGTATCTCAAGATAATAAGTGCATTTTCTTAAAGGCAAAAATGCACTTAAACACAAAGTGTACCTTTAACATTTTGACCTCAAAGTGTTAAAGGTACATTTAGGTTCTGACTCTGACTTGTCCACGTGGTTTTACTTTGTGATTCTATCTTTTTCGGCTTCTAGAGTGATGTCAAAATTAAAGCAAGAGTTGCATTTTTGAGTCACATGTTTCTAGGTATCTTTTCCTGGAATAGCTTGACTCACCAGAAAAAAAGAAATAGATAGGGTAACAAGGAAAGAAACGGTGCACAACTTCCCAAAGAAACTTCTACCACCTTGCTTCCAGGAAAAAGGAGTCATTAGAATTACGAAGCTTGTATCTCGTGTTTTTCTTGTAATTTTTAAGCTTCCATTTTAGAGGTTGTTATGGACGATCCAGTAAACAATGTGTCTACCAGATGTGTACGACTGGTACTGAGAGTGCCAGTGTGCCTGTTGTTTTCCATCATGGAAGACCTAACAGGCGCTGAAAGGTAATGAAGGATTTATTGTGGGATGGGGGCATAACTTTTAGTCAGATGTGTCTGTAAAACTGTTCGCTAGCATGATACACGATCTGGTTGTTTACAGCGTCTGCACATTTTACCAGGATTACAAAGGAAAAAGTAACCCGTTACTTCTTCCTTTGTCAATTCAGCAAAATTAACCCTTAGGGGAACCTTATAATGTTATTTCAATCAGCCTTTACCGTTTGTTGCATTGCAACTACCAGCTTCATACATTTTGTAAGAATTGTATGTGTTAGACCAAGACAAAGTACCACATATGGAGACAAAGATAATTCAAACTGTTCAGTGATAAATAAAATAAACAATGCAAAATGTTTATTTTACTATGCCGTAGCAGGTTACAGATTCCACAGAGGTCTTGTGTCCGTGAGAGTTGCAAGAGTGCCAAGCGGTTCTCTTGGGACATTTATAGAAGCCCAAACGGTTCCTATCCATACCATCAAAGTCAACTGGTTACAACATTCATTTCACAACAAACAAGTGCAAACAGTAGGTCACAGAGCAGTTTAAACACTAGCCAAGGCAAGGGAAATTTATTTAAATGGCATCTATCAGCTACAGACGCCTCAAAGAAGTTAAAAAAAACAACAGCTTTTTTCAACAAACTACTCTCAAACTTTCAAAAAAGTTTGAGAGCAGGCAACAACCAATAAAAAGGTTTGTAACCTTGTTTTAAATGAGATCAGGGTGGGTGCAGTCCTACAGTGAGCAGGAAGATGATTCCACATTTTTGATGCATAAAAACTAAGAGCTGCTTCAGCAAGTTTAGTTCTAAAGTCTGACAAAACTATCGTATTATGTAAAACGGCACACATAATTATAGATTTATTAAGTTATATCTCTATCTATTTTCAGTTTTAATAAATTAATGACATTTTCATTTTTTTTAATAGATTTAGTTATTGTAATTTGGCACTCTTCTCTCTCCATAGTATTTCAAGATTGGCCTGTGTTTAGTTCCATCTATTGTTCTATCAACATCCCCCTATCATAATGCTGGTGCGGTGGGGTCAGGTAAAATTTACCTTTTTTTTTTTTTTTGGCTTCTTAGCTTTATATCGTGTCTCCTCACAGAGCACCCCTGTGGGGACGGGCCTTCCCCACTCAGCTCCACCAGTGGCAGCAGCAATTGGGTAATGGATAGTGGAACTGCAAGTCTGCTGAGCTTATCATAACAAACACTTCTCAGTGCAAAGCTCCTGAGGCCACCTGTAAATGGCACAATGACAGGCATTGTTGTGATGATGTGCTGAAGGCAGAATGTCGGAAAGAGTAGGAGCTTCTTAAAGAGACAAGGCATCAAATGTATGATACAAGGATTTTACAACAACTGTCGGTATTATATAAAATGCCCATGTTCCTGGGAAATACATAATACCGCCCCTTTAATTTACAGCAAGAGGTTTTTCCTGCCTGGCCTGCTGGATTTCTCAGCCTTCCAGATGCTGTTTGTTTACTGATATTCTCTAACAAACCTTTGAAGCATTCACAGAACAGGGGTAAAAGCTGAGATAAATCACTCACAAAATGGATGCTAATTACTATTAAGAAGGCAGGTGCTTGTCCTGGATACAATTTAGGGGCACCTAAATAAAAAAACATGCTTTTCAAATATACATTTTTATGAAAATGTGAAAACCGTGAATCCTTGACTTTCATGTTCGCAATTTCGTGTTGGTCACATTTCCATTAAAATATGTGATTGTAATATGACAAAAAAAACCCCAAAATGCTCATGATTTCATATTTGGGGGTGAGGGGTCGAGAGGCGGAGGACTCCATGGTAAAAAAACCCCAAACAAACCCGGAATGTCTTCACTCAAAACAAGGACATCGTTGTGTTGTACCGGAATGCAGATCTGCACCAGCAACATGCATTTAAAATAGATTTTACCCTTCTAATATTCTTAAAAGAAAGGGTCACCTGAAGTTGATTTAGTCCTCTAAAAAGGGGAATTAAACAAAAGCCTTGCTGTTCGGGGAACAAAAACCACACAAAGAAAAGTTTCTGTCATGATCTCATCGCTATCGGTGGTATATAGGATTAGTTTTTCCTTTCACTAAAATGTGGAACCAGTCCAAGTGAAATCTTAGATAAATTTCTGCAAGACCCTGACAGACAGATTGTCACACTACCAAACACACCAAAAATAAAGCTGAACTCCAAAACATGGGGCACACTCAGTAGCATAGAGACAAAATCTAAGTAATAAACAAGTTGTAAATTTATTCCTCTCATAAAGAACATCAAGAATTTAAGCAAAATAAATGCAGGTGTTTTATCTTTTTGCACATGTTGCATATTTATTGCAGGTGTGACAACGCCAAAGCCACATTTTCTGTACCGTCACTTCTTGGAAAAAACAAGTTCAGGCAGCAAGGAGTGGATGATCTAGTCTTAGATCTAGACTTAGCAAGAAAGGATACAAACACACGTCAGTTCTTGGAACGTCAACTGAACCAACTCTCTGAACTCTGTACAACTGAGGGTACACAACAACAATAAGAATACATTACGTATGCCCATGTCTTGTACTCCAGCAAAGCATCTCCGTGCCATCGCATCGATTTATGTAGGTTAGAATTTCGTGGTCAAGTTTGTACTGTAAAACAAAAAAACAAACAGAAAACCCCCCAAAACAAAACAAAACATTGCTATGCCCAACCTTCAAAAAAAAGAAAGAAAAAGCTTTTGCACATTGAATAGTCCGTTGGAACCTAATGATGTGAAACACTGGTGAATTTCAGTTAGTTAATATCAGTAAAACATAAATGCCATTACTTATATTTTTAATATTGCATCCCTTTGAAGCTAGGCAAGACATTTTCTTGGTCTATTTTGAGCCCTATTTCATTTGGGAAACGTCCAGTGTGTCCTCATGAAATATTGGAACCCATTTAGATGACCTTTTACATAGCAGAGCATTGACTGTCATTTGATCCCCTTTTTAGATAACAAGACCACTCTCACACCAGAAGGTGTTTCCAGGCATGCTGTGAACAACTCCTCTCTCCTGTTTTTCCAAGTATCGTTGTTCAGGTCTTTAGTTATTCTATAATTAATTAGTCATTCTCCTACCAATTTCTTCATGAATGGGGGCCAAAAGACATCTTTTGATGGCGAAAATAATTTATTCTAACTTGGGAGTTACCAAATCACCTTATAAGGGACAACAGCCTCAGGCTTGGACTTGTTGATTCTCATCCTAGTAGCAAATTGTGCTTGTGCCTGCTGGAGTTTTCCACTGGATGGGGCACAAAAGCAAACACAGGACCTTATAATCTGTAATGTTCCAAAACAGACTTACTTAGTCTTAGCTCTAACCTTCAAAACTTGAGTCTCAGTGGTGAATCAAGCCCTCGTTGTCTGTAGATTGCTCCCGCATACTAGGACAATGAAAAACCTATTGCTTCAAGCTGGCAGACCCTACTGTAGTGCAGGAAGCGTCCAAGAGATATTAAGAAGTGACCCACCAGCATTTTGTCTCACCAGCTGTCACAACAGGCAATTTCAGAAACCAAACACCACACTACTAAGACCTTTGCCTAAGACCATTGCTCAGTCCACATATTTGAGTCTGTTCCCGACAGGTACCACAGGTTCATTTTAATCTGTTCAGAAACCTGAGGAGCTGAAGCATTCCCCAGCACCAGCTGCTTTAAAGATTATATTTAATTCATATTTTCAGGTGAGAAGAACTTTTCTTAAACCACAAATCCAAATATTTCTTAGTAGATCTTAGAACATTTTTCTAATGAAAGCATTTGGAATATCTACATGATTGGACAGACATCAAATTTGCACCAAGAAAGACCAAAACATGAAAAAGGAGATTTATGTTATTTAAGCAGTTATACGTACACTACTGTTTGTGTTAGCTGGTCTTACTTCACTGGTCCAGTATAGATGGTTAAGGTACATCAAGGAAGACTCTATTTACAAATTGGGTTACTTCTCTAGACATTTGGTTGGAGAATACATGTAAAAATAACAGGAAAACATGAGAACTGCTTATGTGAGACACAATTCTCATACCTGTTCAACACTCAGAAAAAGAAATTATCCTAATATGATTAATGTTCAAAGTTTAAGAAGGAATGTGGTATGTGTTTACATATGGTACATTCCAGAGTCCTCCTCCTGTAGAGGAATGTTCTGGATTATGTGAATGTGTGTGAATCGTCTAGATCACCGTTGCATTTTCTCCTCGGGGAGGAATCTCTTTTGAGACTATTAAAAACAGACCTTAAAACATATGTCTGGGTAATTCTTGAGTATTGTAAAGAGCTTCAAACTCCCATTGTGGCATGTGAAAAGATGCCACAATAAGGAAGGTTGGACTGGAAATAATAAGGCTGTTATGTGAAGCTACCAAAGGTTTGCCAGAAAACATTTAGTCAACAAATAGCATGATGAAGACCAAGGAACACAGGATACTGTGGAAAAGTTTAGACCTGCGTCTGGCTATTAAACAATATTCCTAGATTGGGCATTTGCAGTAACATCATCATCTGAAAATAAAAAGAGTATGCCATAATACAGCCGCACACTCACGCCGGCAACCTAAGCAAGGGAAATAATGGTCAGCGAAGCTGAGAGGTTTACAGTTACCCTGGATGAGCTGCCAAGATCCTCATAGGGAAGAAAATTCTGTTGGAAATCAAAGTTGAACCCACCCCCCAAAAAAAACCAAACAAACAAAAAATAAAGTCAGGAATAATGCATGATTTGTCTCTGTTAGAAACGTTTAATGCATCAGTAACAAATCGATATCCAGATGAAACCTCTCCAATTTACTCCTAATCTTTGCAGCCAGTCCTGCCAAACCAAACAAATGGGAGAAGGTGCTCTGATTAGTGGAGCAATACACACATGGACAAAAAAGTTAGTGATTTTCTGTTACTGACAGAAAAGCCCACAATAGTCAATGAAATAACCTAAAATGCAAAGAAATGATAAAAATGCAAAAAGAAAATAAAAACAGCATATCCTTTCTATACTGCTTTGCAGCTATGCTGACTTTTGTGGTAGTTTATCAGCATATGTACATATTACATATGTACAATTTGTGAGACCAACTTTACCTAGGTTTCGACTCCTTCTGTTTCCAGTCTTCAAATACAAGAACGGGATTGTTCTGTAAAGGTGACGTCTCTCCCTTCAAATAACAGCAAAACAAGTTCAGTTCAAAAAGTTGACGAGCTTTTATCTGACCGTTCCTGAAAAAACTGCAGCAGCATTTTCACCTGTCGGAACCAAAGACATGTTAAGCAGGTCCAGATGGTGAGGAGCTCAAGGTAGAGTGTTTTTTTTTTGTTTTTTTTTAAGCCAAGGAGCCAGGAGATATTGCTTTTATTGTAGTCTGTTCACTCTGGTTCCAACAGTGTCTCAGAATCAATTTTCCACAGACCGCCTCACTCCAAAGTAAGGCTCTCCGTGGCCCTTCTCAGCTCTGACTCCATAATGCTGCACATGAACATACTTTGCAAACTGCATCCAGGAGTTTGATCTATTAGTCAGAGGTCAGCTAAAGGGCTGAGAGTGTGAAGTCTGAACCCTCAGGGTTTGAGATGATGAAGCCCATTTAAGCAGAGACCCCTCCTTAGGTCCCCTCTCAAAACCCACCTTTATTGAAAATCCCAATAAAGGGTTTAGTTAAGTATTAATTTCCTTTGAACCCCCCCCCCATCCTTTGCCTAAATCATCTGTGTCCTGTGAAACTTTACTTCGGCTTTCAGTCTTTGCGATACACTTATTTAGTTTTTAATAAGATATAAAAAAACATAAACATGGCACACGTTCCCCCAAGAGAAATCCCGCCTTATTATTTGCAAGTCAGCACGATGTTGTAGGATGGATAATATGGTGGTTGCACAATCCTCAGCCACATTTAGACAGTCATTCCTGGGAAAAACTTGTCAAACTAAATCAGTCTAAAGCCAAATTAGATCTTTCGAAGTTTCATTTATAAGGGTATTAAAGCTGTCTTGTGCTTAAAGATTAAATCTAATGACCCAGTATGATAGATGTACCTTGAGGGCTGTGTCTGTTATCTCCCTTGATATTTTTCCTAGAACACAAGCAGAGGGAACAGCCCTTTCCACGAATCCCATATAGCAACGGACATCTAAAACCGCCATCTACACAGAAAAGACATGTCTCTGCTTGACAGTACTTTGACTACAGTTTCAGTTTGAAACAAGGTGTATCAAAAACAATGCTCAACATAATACATCACCAAACAAACAGAAAAAAATTTTCCAGAATCCAGTTTCAGTTAGAAAATTACACCCTTCGCAGTGACTTACAACTTACAACTCAGTTGACTAAATGTCAGCAGGGTGGGAACTGTTTACTGCCTTACTACATGGTCTTTCTACAGTTTACTGAATCAAAATAATATTAATAACAAAATTACAGTCTTTATACATTTGATTTTTGATCTCGTTATGAGAAATGCTCCAAATAAGTTAGATAAAGATCAAAACTGGCCACATTTCTGTGGATTGACTTTTATTATTGCTTGGTATATCAAACAATAAAAAGCTTTAAAGGGAGCCTATCGACATGAAGTTAGCACCATATGTTTGTAATAAGTGATCTACTCAAAGAAATCCACACAAGAACAGACTTGTGTGATTAATAAAGTGGAATGACAGAGAACAGATGTTGAACACTTTAAGCAAAGAATGTACAAAAATCTCCAGAAGGTGGAAATTGGTCAGTATTCTAAAAAAAAACAAAAAAAAAATCTGCTCCCCATCAGCTTTTGGTCAATAATTACCAAGGAACTGCACCAGAAATGCAGCATGAGGGGTAAAAACAATGAGCTATCTGAAGTCCTTCACCATCATACAGGTGCAAAACATGTACAGATGCATTTCTTAACTCCTCAGTATCGCACTGAGCCTCGTTACGGTCATAATCTGGAAGGGGAAAGAACTCGGCTCAAGATGAATCAAAGGAGTGATCAGAAGAGGTGTTCAAGGTCTGCTTGTAAAGAGGATTAGGAATGTAGGTGGAATTAGCACATACAGTTTTTCCACGGAAACATTGTGTAATGAAACTGCATTGGTCTGGGCACTTCTTGCAAAAGACTCCACCCCGGAAGAAAAAGCCTGCATGTCAATATCAACAACAAGTTTGGAGGAGAAGCTGTTCTGCATATTACCCTAAAAACACCACACAAACAAAGCTGCCAGGATGCCCCAATCAATCCCTCAACTTGTATCTGAAAGAAAAGCCAATGTTTGAAATGGTGACAAGAATCTCATTTAAAGCCAAAAGGTTGACATACATTTATTAAAACAGGAAACAGCCTAACAAAAACAAACATGTAGGTTCTCTTTCTGAGAAACAGAATTACTACATCAGCTGCTGAGGAGACAAAGTTCACTCGTGTTGCTGGGATTGCTCTAAATCTTATTGGGAATTAAGCATCTCATGAAATGCCATGGTTAGAAAAGATATTCAAAAAAAAGAAAGAAAAAGAAAAAGTGGCGCTTCAGTCTAAAACATCCATTTCTCAGTTCTTGCGTCCACTGACTTCACCAAGCCCTTCCCCATCACACGGAAGTCTTCCAGGATTGCTTCAACATTGGGAATGGTTTTTACCTCGCCCCCTGTCACCTCCACGCTGCGGGCAGCCATGTGCGACGTCTGAGAGGAAATGTCAAAACATCAGGCAGTTAGGAATGATACAAATTTTAACACGAAGATGCCTGCAAAAAGCGTGTCCAACAGTTGAAAACAATGTTACTTATTAATGGTAGATATGATGGGCAGGGTTCTTACTTTAAAAGGTGCAGGGACAAAAGCCTTAGGTTTCCATAAGACTGAGATCACTGTTCCACCGTATGGATCACAGAAGAAGAGGGCCAGGTCTTCAAATGCCTCCTGTAAAACAAAATGGAATAGATAAGGAATGTGGTCATATTTTCCACAAAACTGAAACACTAAATTCAAAAACATGGTTTGTTTTTGGGGTTTTTTTTTAAATACGAAGGAAAGGTGTAATGCATGCAGTCTGAGAAACATTACTGAAAAATCACCCTCGGGTTTCTGGGAACAACTCCAAAAAGTATTCATACCCACTGAACTTTTCAAATTTTGACAAAATGTAACTAAAAAATTATTCATTAGGATTTTATGAGGTAGAAGACAAATAATTTGATCTTTGTGGCCTTGAATGGAATCTGTTACATTTAATAGATTTGAATAAACAAATATTTTAAGTGTGGTGTGTTTTTGATGGCTCTACTTAGATCCCCTAAGATATGCGCTAGTGAAACTAAATGCCTTCAGAAGGTACTTAATTAGAGTAAGCCAAGTTGATGTGTGTAATTTAATCTCTGTATAAACACACAGCTGTTCTAAGGACTGCTCAATCAATTGTCAATGACAAGGGTTGTTCACCACAGGAGAACCTAAAATTTAAAACCGATACGCCCTGAAGGAACAGTATTGATAATTGAAACAGGCAAGAGGCTCATGATGACTCTGTAGGAGCTGCACTATTTTGTTTGGACTAATCCCGTAATATCTCTGGGAAAACATCAAAGTCAAAAGAGAATAAATATGTCTGCAGGGCAGTTTAGAACTCACTCTGAGTTCTGTCAAGTAGAGAGACACAGGGTTGTAGTCGACGACAGGGAACGCTCCTCCAGCCTGATCTGCACCATTAGTCATCACTCCCCTGCTGAACGTGACAACTGGGAGCGTCAACAGCATGTCTGAGCAGAGGAACCTGCTTCGGGTTCAGGTGAATCAAAACATCATAGGCATCAAGTGGAGCGCGCATAATAACCTAAAGCACAAGGGTGAACAAAAAAAAAAAAATAAATAGCATTAAGAGGATGTGCGTCTCTAGTCAGAACTCATCCATTTTAATAACAGTCCATGAGGAGTGTGTTTGTGTTTGAATCCAAGCACCCACCCTGACATCTTGGATCTGGCTGCCATCCATTAGCTGCTGTTCCAGAACTTTGAGGCTTTCAGCAGCCACTGTCATCACACGCTGAAGCATCTGAAGTCACATGAAACAAAGACATTCTAGACGTAAAAGAATTTCTACTGGAATACATCTTTTATCAGTTTCCATAATATATTATTAGCACTCAAATGGACAACTATGCAAACCTCACACAGAATGATACAGATAATTGGACACTAAAAAGCAACACAAGCAAAATAATTTACCACATTCTACTTTACTGCTGTTCCAAACTGAGTAACACTTAATAAATGCAGAAAGTGCCCCTTTAATCAAACAAATGTATACATTTTGAAAAGAAAATATCATTATACAATGATTTAAGCAGAATAATTCTCCTTCAAAAATAATATATTTTTTAAAACACTCACAAAGCAATATTAAAAAAAAATCAGCTTTGAAGACAGAAATTCTGTCAAAGTGAATATTTTCGGTTCTGATATCTATGCTATGTTTAAAACTAATGAGACATTTAAATGTTGTGATCTTGAAAACCAAACATTTCTGGATTAATGAATAATTCGTTCATGGGCTCCCCCTAGTGGTGTCTCGGAAAAACGGCAGAAACATCTGGGTATCAAGAGTTTTGCTAGTTTTGAATGACGTCACCTGGGTATGTGTCAATCAGTTTGGTAGTAAACAGGATGCTCAGTCTGTTTTTTTTTTGGAAATCTGCAACAGCGTGGCTTTTAATAACTAGACTTAGAATCTCACTTTTTTGTTTAAAAACTGCTTCATTTTTGAGAAACTCTGTAGCATATGCTCTCTATTACTAACAAAAATGTAAACCTACAGTCACAGGCTTGAACCAGCACTTCAAGCATGCCTATTGGAGCATATCCTATCCACATTTGTGACTTTAATGTATAAAAATGTTTCTATACACATTGTTTCTATCACAAAAATTGAGTTCAATGTCAAAATTTTAATTGAAATACTTCTACGAGGATGAAAAATTGTGATGTGCTCAAATTTCTTGAGTGTTTGTCTAAAACTAAACTCCATTTCATATCTTTTGTATCAGAGTATTGTAAATATATTGTACCTGTGTACATCAATACATTGGAACATCATTAAAGACAAGTTTCAGAAAATCAATTTAAAAAGTGAAACTAAACTATAAGGCCAATACAGCTGTACCAGAAATCTCATTGCGTCAATGTTGTGTGCATAATGTTAACTCAGGAACTGGTTAAGGCTTGTATTCCAGATCTAAAGCAGCGTGACATGCAGGTGATCAGCCTATTCAGATCTGTTGAGGTGGAATGGAAACATTCAGTTTGTTTGTATTGTTTGGTTTGATGAATCATCTTTTTGAGAGTCCTGCTTAGTTCCCAAGAAGACATTAAGCTCAATACTGATACTTTTGTCATTGTGGACATGTGCCAAGTCTTGCTGGAAAATGAAGTCAGCATCTATATACTGTAAAGCTCATCAGGAGAAGTACGCATGAAGTGCCACGACTTTGGACTTGGATCAATCAGTGGAAAGCCAGCAGATAAGATGGCTTCCTACAGAATGTCCTGGATTCGTCTGTGTGAAGGGATTCCTATAGTACAGACTCCAGTGGTGTTTCTTTACACTTTTTCTCTCCACTCAACATTCCATTAATATGCTTGGATAAAGCACTATGCAGGGTGGCAATGTGGGTTGTCTTACAGCAAGACGGTCCTGCGTTTAAATACCGACCTAGAATCTTCTTTAGCACTGACCTTTTGTGTGTCTTATCCTGCCTGTGGAAGGTATCCATGACCATTTACTGAATTACTGTCAAATCAACAGTTTTCACTATAAGTACATGTGTCGCAACATTTCAGTATGAAAAATGTCTGTTTAATATGTTTTATGCAATATTCATATTTTCAGAGAGAATTAATGATTGATTTTCAATAGTTGCCAAACATAAGATAATTAATAGAAATAAACATTTCAAATATATAATAAACATGTAAATAAAACTGCAGTACCAGGGTGACAGCAAGGCAGTCTGTCTAAAATGATCTTTGTTATACCATACTAAAGGGATATTCTGCAAACCTCTTTGTGAGATTAGATGAGGATACCATACCATTTCCTCACAATGACGTCACTGTAAACACGTCACAGCTCTAAGATCCTGCTTTTTGCCAGCGGTATAAAAGAGAAGGTCGCTTATTGAGACTGCATTTGTTGGAGGGTCAAGGTTGGAGAGCACAGGAAACCTATCTGGGTCACTATGGGAGGCTGCTGGGCTCTTTTCTTTTATTTGCAACTTTGCGCCACTGGACTCTTCGCTCACATTCAAGCACATGAGTACAAAACAAAATATTTAACTTACTTCACTACGACAGAGGACGGCAATGAAAGGCAGCTGGTGAGCTACAAGTTTTCCTATCACCTTTATTTGACACTTGGCATAGGTTCATGCTATTAGGAAGAGGGGAGTAATCTTACTCCCATTTAAATGATTAAATGATTCAATTCTGGTTTTTGCAGATCAATGACTTACATCAGGTTTTGGAAAGACTTCAACACAATCAATTCCCAGCTCTAAGAAAAAAACACAGCTATCTGCCAGCGGTAAGAAATGCAACAAGCCAGTCTGATTAAAAAGCATTTACTAAACAATGCTTTTGTTTATTGAGGATCAATAAAGTATATCCTATTCTATTCTAACTTGTGTTGCTTTATTTCCAGTGTGATCCAGGAGAACAGTGTGCTTTAAGAAAAGGATCCAGGATTGGAAAACTATGTGACTGCTCACTTCCCAGAACATGCAACTCCTTTCTCCACCGCTGTTTATAATTCTCAGCATATTTAAAAGAGTCTAATGAAGAAGTTGTACACTTTAAAAAATGTGAAAATAACTAAAATATATACATGTATTGTAAGTATCCAGCCTAGCCTGACTCTTTACTTTTCATAAAAGCTATTAAATGAGCTGTGGCAGTTATGTTTTAGCTGACCTGCACGCTGGGTGCCCGTCTGGTCCACAAAGACATCTTTTTGTCTGTAGGCGTTGCTATAAACATGACGGGCAGAGACTCTCTGGAGGCCATGAAGTCATTCTTGATCTCTGTGTACTCTGCGGCTGCACGTGACAGAGAGGTGAACAACAATTCAACTTGACATAGAAACATTGGCTCATATAGGCAGGATGTGACAGCGTGCCAGGAGTGTAAACAGAAAGAGGTCAGCAGGGGTTTGTTTTGCGGTTGAGAAACGGGTGTGTGTGTGAGGGAAAACCTGCCTGTGAGCTGCTTGTTGAGGTTGACTACCAGCGGGTTGTTCCGCCAATCAAAGGCAGAGAGCAAACGAAGGAATCGGAGGAAACCCGCCTGCGGAGAGCTGAGGAAGAGGGAGAAATTCATACACATGACCTACTAAACAAAGCAGGCCAACCGCTGGGAAACGTGCAATCCCAAGAGTGAGACCAATGATTAAAAAGTAGTATTAGCATTTACCCTGGAGGAGTAAAGGGGGTAGGCTGCAGGAAAAGCGATGCCACCAGCAGATCCGCCGTGTCCTCTGTGATGTCTTCACTGAAGAGCTGAGCCGCGAGCCAGCGCTTAGCCAGGCGACACACGGCTCCAAAACATGGCTGCTGCTGCTGGAGACTTCAAACAACAACAACAACAACAAAAGAGATGAAACGCAGATACATGTGAGCATGTAGGACAATAGTGAAGAAACTGGAAAGAGAAATGACCCACAACTACCACATAACCAATTCAAAAGACATTTAAAAAATAATAATAAAAACACACATGAAAGATCTCTAAACTCGAGTTTCTAATGCAAACTCAACAAACGTACCCATGCAATGTGCTTGTAAGGAGAGGCTTGTGAATAGTGGCCATCTCCAGAACCTGAGCCTCCTCATTGTCCCTGACAACCAGCAGGCCTTCAGCATTCACACTCTCCCTCAGCACCTGAGGCTCACGGTGGTACGCCACCTGGATCCGGAACACCAAACCATCCTAAAAGCAAAAATATTTAAAAAATGCTTAAAATCAAAATTACGCCACTTATTAAACAGCATGCCAGACAGATTATGATATCCAGCCAGCAATTTTGATCAGATATAATAACTTTGCAAGCAAAATCTACATAACTCCAAATAGCAAAACTTCAATAGGACTTTAAAATGACAGCAGTATATACCTTCCACACGTCTAAGTGAGTGGGACAGGGCAAGCAGGTATAGTTGTGGTGCTTCTTAAGCATCTCTGCCAGGCTGATGTGGAAAGCAGCTCGAATGTGGCGGATTGCAGTTCGGTCATGAGGCCATTTGCCACTCCCCTCCATGTGACAAATAACTGCAAGAACAAAAAACAGGACATTTGGGATTATAAAAATGCAAGGAGCAATCAAGTATACACATCCCTTATGTTTTTTTTTTTTTACATTCTGCCCATTACAACCCCAAACTTTGGTGTGTTTTACTTGAGTTTTATGAGTTCAACACAAAATAGCACATAGGAAAACAATGCTTGGTTACAAATACTTTTTTACAATTAAAAATCAAAACAGTGTAGTGTATTTATACTCAGTTCTCCTGAGTTAATACATCGTAAAACCACCTTTGATTGCAATTACAACTTCTGGACACTTGGGGTCGCTGTACAGGGTGTACTACTACAGAGTCATCATGGCCCTCTTGTTTTTTTCTCTGATTTACTCTGAGATTAAAAATTGCACACAGGAAGACCATCTACCCATTAGATGACTTTTGAAGGTAATGGGTTACACTACCTTTCATTTGGGTATAACAGATGAGGACCTGACTACAAAGGTAAGCTACTATATCAAACTCATTAAAGAAAAGAAAAAAAAAAAGGAAAAAATTAGTAAGTGTGAAAACCACTAAAATCCAAAACTTCACACACAAATTATATTTTGTGTTAACCTATCACATAAAATCCCAATAAAATACATTAAAGAGAAAATGTTGAGGGACATGCATACTTTAAGAAACTGTGTATTTTGGGAAGAATTTTATCTAAGGTCAAACTCATGTTTAATTAGCAGAAATCAAGTTATGCCTATGTTTGGAAAAAAAAAAGAGTCATAACTAACAATTAAGGCCCAGGTTACATTTATGCAACCATCACACATCACGTAAGTAATTTACAACAGAAAACCTCTTCAACAACTGCTGGATGTCTCTGCACCAACCTGTTATGGGGGTGAGATAATGTGGACAAGGTTTGCCTTCCTTTGGGACCAAGAACCTACAAGACTTTTCTCGCTCAAAGAAGGAATAGTCCAGCCTCACTGGCTCTGGAGGAAAAACCTGGAAAGCAAAGCTTAAGAGTTAGAACTACAGGGGAAGCAAAGTTCATCTAAACATTAAAAAAGTAGAGATGTTTGCTATTATAGATGACAAGTATTACCTGTGTGTACCTAAGGGCAGGGTGGGCTCCCTGGACTGCAGTAATAGAAAGTGGCAGACCTTCCAGTTTCCACAATTTCCTGCTCAGATTCATCGTACTGACTGCACAACGACTAAACTCTCCTCTTCCCCAGTACTAGGTACCTAAAAAGCATATCAGTGAGCAGACTTTAAAAAGTCTGATCTGAATAAATCTAATAAAGCAAACACTTGAAATTGTTCTAAAAAGCAGTTACAAGCAGTAACACATATGCAGTAACACATATGTAACACAATATCAATATTGCGTTACATTTTTTTTTCTTTTAAAGAATCTTTAGCACTTTCGTGAACGAAGATATATACTGGATTTCCAGCTGGACGAATCTAAATGCAAGTGGCCAACAAGAAGGTTTTACTTTTTGGCCTATTCACACAAATATTTTATTGTGAATAATATACAGAAAGAAAATCCAATTGAACTAAGATGAACTGGCAGCAAATGCTACATGTCATAGCTAGGTGTCGGCCAGTAGGAAGTTCTTACACTAAGACAACAACAACAAAAATTTGACCTTAAAACAAAATAATAAAAACATTATATTATCAATCATTTATAACAAAAAGCGACAATTCTTCATACTTCTCCAAAAATAATATTACATTATTGGTATTAATGATATCTATGTAATCGTTGTTTAATGTCATCTGTAACATTTAGTGCCATTTTGATAAACAGATTTGATTAGCACTGTAAAATGTGCGCTATGAATAGATTTCACTTAAATAATAATAATAATAAAAATCGAGTTAAGCTAAGGCTTTGCAGCTTTTGTAATGAAAATAAAGGTTCAATCTCAAATATTTACCTCATTTCCTGTTGTGATGACGTCATCTACCATGGTCCCGACAAAACGCACACAGGACTCTGGGATACCTGCGTGTCTGATAGAAAAACAAAAAGGCTTTGTTGTTCATTTTTTAACATACAACCCGTGAACGGAAGGTTTGCTAAAAAAGCCTTTGGACGTTTTACTCCCTTTGTTTGCCAGAGCCGTCTAGAGCCGCAAGAGGGGGCGTCACCACGGCGAGTTTGGCTTTTAAATTCTGATTTAAAAGGATGAAGCGCACGGTGAGGAGACGGAGCTCCGCGTGGAGCTATTTTGAACAAGTGGGCGCGAACTTCGTCCGCTGCAAGAAATGCGACGCCGAACTCAAGTATTGCGGCGGAGCCACCAGCACCATGATATCCCACATGGCCGCGAAGCACCACGTGTCCATTCCGCTGCGGTCCGCAGCCAGGGGCTCTTGGAGCGAGACGCCGCCGAGCTGGAGGGCTCCGGACACCGAGGAGGAGAGCGCATTTAGCCCGGAGCGGGAGCCCTCGGAGAGGAGGAGAAGCAAGCGGAGCTCCGTGTGGGACGTTTTCGTCAGAGTGGACGAGGAGGTCCACTGCAAACTATGCGACACTAAGCTGAAATACATGAGCAGCACCACCAGCATGATGTACCACATTAAAAACAAGCACACAGAGAACCCACAGAACAGCAGCGTGGCCATGCCTACGCAGGCACAGGTAACTAAACTCGTCACTAACATGATAGAGAAGGACATGTTTCCCATCAGCGTGGTGGACGGGGACGGCTTCAGGGAGCTGCTGGCGGATATTGTGCATAGCTGTAATGTGCCCTCTGCTGATGAGATCACAAGCAGTATTGAATGCCATTATCATGAGAAGGCAGCAGACCTCAGGATGAGGCTGGCTACAGTGGAGAAAGTGGCTCTCACTGCTGATTTTTGGACAGCCATGCCATCTCAGAAGTACATCACAGTGTCCTGTTCATTCATAACTGAGGACTGGCAGGGAAAGTCAGCTGTGCTCCATACACACAAGCTGCCCTCAGGAGGCCAGCTCACGGCAGAGTGTGTCGCAGAGAAGCTGTTCAGTACAACACAGGCCTGGACGATTGCAGGAAAAGTTCCTGCATGTGTGCATAACAACAAAGAAAACATCCAATTAACCCAGGGTGTTGCCCAGGTGACCTGGAATTACGTCTCTTGCTTCGCCACAACGCTGCAGCTCGCCTGTCTCCGATGGGCTGAGTGAGGACGTTCTCCAGATCATCTCAGCCGCAGGGAGACTGGTCCGACACTTCAGCCACAGCTCGCAGGCAGCCGAAGCCCTGAAGGAGAAGCAAGCGCAGATGTGCCTGCCGCAGCACAAGCTCATTAGGTCCAACAGAGCCAGGTGGGACACGGTCTGCGACATGTTCCAGTGCTTGCTGGAGCAACGATGGGCAATTAAAGCCGTCCTCTCAGACCGCACAGTCACCAGCAAGCATGAGGCTCAGACCCTGGAGATTGGAGACGACTGCTGGCAAGTAATAGAGAACTTCACACCGGTCCTGGCCACTCTGAAATGGGCGACGACGGTCATATCTGCCGAGACAGAGGTGTCCATTTCAAACATCTACCCGATAACGTTTAGCCTCATCCAGACTCATCTCGTTCCAAAAGAAAACGACGTTGATCAAGTCTCGAGTTTCAAACTTGCAGTGCAGAAATCTCTAAGAGATCACATGAAGGTATTCTGTCTTTAAATCTCCATTTTTATCTTAAAGTACAAAAATTCTCTGCACAATTATAAAGTGATTTTACTATTTGCAGGTGGACTCCAGTGATTTGGCTTCCAACCCGGCTCTGATCGCCTCCATGCTGGATCCTCGCCACAAGCACCTCAATTTCCTGATGCCAGCAGGGAGGCTGGCTGCCAAGGTGAAGCTGCATGAGCTCGTCTCGAAGCTGGATGCCAGCAGCAGCTAGCCCCAAAGATGAACAACTGGAGACTGAGGTGACACCTGACCTCAGCCAGATGGCCACAGCCAGAAAACCACCAAGCGACACCAAAAACACCATGATGTTGCTTCTAGGAGACAACTACAGCTCGTCTTATGCCACGGACTCTGAAGCTCAGGTAGATTACTACCTGAGAGACATCGCTCCCTCGCTCGACATAAACCCTCTCGACTGGTGGAGGCTGAATGGACCGAGGTTCCCAAAACTGGCAAGTCTGGCGAGAGAGTACCTGTGCATACCCGGCGTGTCGCTGCCGTCTTTGTTATCAGATGCGGGGCAGAGCTTTGCAGCCATGCGAATAAGGCTTAACCCAGAGCATGTAAACATGATGGTCTTTCTGAACAGAAATGCATCAATATAGCAAGGCAGGGATGCACTGAATGCCTGTTGCAAAATTTAGAAGCAAAAAGCAGAGATGTAATAAAAGTATTATGTTAGTTGCTGCATGCAAACTATGACAATTAATTTTTTTAAGTTGCCATTTTTATGAAAATGCTACATATGAGCTCATTGTCTGGGTTTAGAATATTTTTTTTCCAATAGTGAAAAACATGGCTGCACTGTTGCCTTGCAGCAATGGGCTAAGGGTGTAAGAAAATGGATGGATGGTCAAGAACTCAATTTCTTTTTCCTTATCTATTAAATAAATTCATGTTCAGAAGAAAATTTTCAGCTGCTGAAAATTCAATGTGATTGTGTTTAAAAATAAAGTGCAAGAACTGTTGAACAAAGATGAAAATCTGCAGCTGAATCTGTTTCAGCAAGACAACATGAGTATAGTTAATAAAGCAGCACAATTTTTTTTAAAGAGAGGCAAATTAAAAGTCACTGCTAGGTGAAAACAGTATATAAAATTCATTGGTTTGACTCTAATGTTGCATTTCACGTATTTCCACATGAACATTTCTCTGGTTTCTACCTGTCTGAAGTCATTGGATGAAGCTAAAAATGAACTGGGTGGAATTTTGTTTTTCTGCCACAAAAAGAATCAGCTGGTTAAACGATGACAAGATGAACAACATATGAAGTCAGCTGTTTAGTAATTCTGCAAACCTGTTTTTGTTTTACCTTTAATTTAAACAGTTTATTTTCACTGAAATTACAGGAATTAGAATCTGTGACTGAACATGATGATCTGATCAAAGGGCCAATTTTATTTTTTGTGAGGTTTCATGAAGCTACCAGTAATTATTCCCTTACCTGCAGAAGATTTACGACATCACAGTGAAGTTATAGACGAGTTAATTCTCAGAGTTGTGGAAAGCCGATGGCTAACAAATAAAAGAATTATATAATTTGCATATAACCCGATATCAGCCAAGATTAACCATTTACCATCTTTAAAAGAAACAATCCTTAAGTCTGTTGCCATTTTATCTGCATCCATCTACTGCAAAAAACCTTTATAAAGAAAACCTCTTGAGTTTACATCAAGCTGTCATTTATGCAAATGACAGCAAAGCATTGAAACAGTCCTGTGCTTTTACAGGTAGCAGTTGGATAGAAATGAGGGCCTAAAGTGATGCAATTTCATTTAAAACAGACTTCATTTGGCTAAGAAAACAGCAACAATCTTCATGTCAGTCCTCCACTGGAAATGTAGATTATTGTCATCCATTAATGTAATCCTGTATGTCATGTCTATGCACATTTTCAGGTTGAGTTTATAATAATCAATAAAAATGGGGGACCCTGTTCGCCTAGCTGTGAAACTCCTACCATTCTGGGGATTTTACTTTTTGAAAGAAAACTCACTGTGGTGTACAATCTTTCTAATCGAAACAAAACTGAATCTGGTTACAAAGTGGATAAAACTGCAGACTATAAACTGGGATAAAAACGACAGGAAAAAATACATGATCCTATTTCTAGAATTGTAACATAGTTAAGCTGAAAGTTATTCTTACACCTTGGCAAATTTAGATTTAAATTCTTTCAGCCAAGAAATTGGTTTCTGAAAGGAAAAGAGACATGTATGTCTGAAAAGACTGGAAAACTATGTGAAAATTTTAATTAAAAATGGATACCATTCTCAATTAATGAAAAAAACTTTATTGGCAATATAATGGCCAGATCCTTCCTATAATTGCTGGCCAGCTTTATGCACATTTCCACTGGGATTTTTGTTAACACTTATCATCAGCTCCTAGACTTTGAAGTTCGAAGACCTCCTTGTCATCACCCTAATCTTTTAATTCCATCCACAGATTCAGGACTCTGGCTGGGCTACTCCAAAATATTAAATATTCCTTCCAGTCATAAGAAACGTAGTAAAGTAAATATAAATCTGCTAGAAGTATGAATTACTTTGGCCTTATTAACATGAAGAAATGTGTGAACCAAACAAAAGAACCGCATTTCTACTAGTGATTACTATCAACCCTGTTAAAGTGGCATACATACAGCTGCAGTAAGTGTGTGATGATCTGATTGGGGACCAGCCTCTTTTGGTACGCGCTCTTTCCGTCCCACAGCACCGCCTCGGTGATGGCGCCATCCTGGAAGCGACGCAGCTCGGAGCGAGAACCCCACAGCTGACGGAACTCAGCCGCCTGGGGGAGAGATGGCACACCGGTTTCTTCTTTTTAAAGTTAAAACATCAAATTTCATTTAAAAGGAAAGGGAACTAACTAAACACACCTAAAGAATTTACACAAATTCCTCTTTAAAAAAGTCTTAGCGTTGATGTAAAATAATAAAAAATAATGTTTATTATAAGGTTTTTATGTAATCTGAAATCTTAATCGTTTAAAATTCAAGATTTTATTAATATATCTCAAACACAGAAAAACATGTTTTTTTAAATATTAGTGTTGCAACATCTAAACTCTCCTTAGTGGTGACAAATGACCATAACTCTTTAGCCTCGGTAAGGAATAAATGATTACTTCCATAATTACCTTGGGGCTGTCTGCAGGTGGCCCCTTTTCCAGGACAGAAGCTGCTAGCTCTGGATTCAAGAGCAAACCAAAGGAAAGGGGAGGCTGAGCCTTGTACTTTGGTGTTTCTCTCTCCACAGACCACTTTAAGAAAAGAGAGAAAAAATACATAAGCTCATATGATAGCCTATATTTTACTCGACTAGGTTTAGAAAATTGTCCAACCTCTGGGTCAGGAGACAGGGAGTGGGTGAGGAGGCGAATTCTTTGGTTGAGTCCTTGTTGGAGCAGCGCCAGAAGAAATGGCAGCACAGTCTGGACATAATTCCCACTGTGGTCCATTAACTCACTGAGCAGATTCTGTTTCTTGCAGCTAGCCTGAAGCTTCACCAAGTCACATAACCTGAGTGGGGGTTTAATAGAACAGTTCTTTTCTTAAATTGAGTTAAAAAACTAAAAAAATCCTGAAGTGAATAACTAAGGTGTGTAATCAAGCCTCTGATGTACTTTTTATCCAAAATGCAAGACAGCACAAATCTTGTGTAGTGGAAAAAGGATAAGTGGTTAAAAATCTTAAAAGTGTGGCACACATTTATATTCAGAGCCTTCACAGACAATGTTTAGGTGGTGAACTCTGAATTCAATAAATGAATTCATTTTAACCCAGCTGAATTAATAGTAGCTGTGGTTGTAATGTAACAAAACACTTTTGCTGGGCACTGTAGATAGATTGGGTTGGAAGAGCTCAAACATACTGGAAGACACAGTCGCTCGTCCTGATCATTGGTTTGGGAGTCATGAGGAGGCAGTGGAAGCCGTCCACCGTTGGGTCGTCCCAGAACTGCATTGAAACAGACGCCTCGTGCTGCAGCTGGACACCAAAAACGCCAAGCCAGGTCACTTAACGTCACTGGGTACAAACATTGTAACTTAACCAGCTTTTGATATTAGAAGTACTTGCCTGTTTATAGGTGGAAGCGGTCATGTCTGCACACATGTTAAGATGCCCTGATGGGTCAACAAACACAACCTGGAAAGCGTTGTGGAACTCAGCAAGAGACGGCTGCAGGAAGAAAAAAAAAAAAAGACAAAGAAGAAAAGAAAAATATTAGATTTTGAAAAGTAAAAGTCTGGACAAGTGAACCGTTTCACATTTGAGTTAGGTCTCACAGCTGTGGAGTCAGGATCCTTGGCTAGGCTTATCCCGCTCACAGACAGGTCCGTGGAGGCTAAAAAGTGAAGAAGAATTTAGTATTCCCAACAATCACACTGGAACCAGTGTGAACAGTCTCAGAAACCAAAATCAGATCTAACTTTACCTAGGAAATTCAAGCTGTTTCGAAGCAGCTGATAGGCTGTCATGGTGTTACTGATCCTGTGATTCATCAACAGGTAGGCCAAGAGCATGGAGGCGAGGAATCCATTGAAGCAACCAGCACCCTACAAGACATTTTGACAAAAATACAGCTGTCATGCCTTGAATAGATAAGCAATATGAAAAGCATGTAAACCATGCAGTGCAAACTGCCAACCTGGTCCAGCTCTCTTTGATGAAGCCAGACTTTCAGCAACGCTACTCCATCAGAAAAAGCCGAGCACTGAGAGCCGATGGCAGACAGAAACTGGAGGTGAGCCCTGGGCAATAAATCTCCCAAAATAGAGCCGTTGTAGTGTGGAGTCGGAGGTTCGCTGTTCTCTGAAACACAAATAAATCAGAAACATTTGATAATCAGAAAAATCTTAATGAAGTTGAGGAAAACTACATGCTCACTGTCAGAATCAAGTTTCTGGCAAAATACAGATTTTGGACCATTCACATGAAAAAGATAGAGTTCATTCCAGAAGCTTCATGTGAATCTGCTTTATCAGTTCCAAAATGGGTTTTAACATGCTTTGGATTTTTGTCCTGTTGGAGAAGCCAACCATGTCAAAGTTTCAATCATCTGACCCAAAACGTCACCTTTGGACAAAAACAATATGGAGATTTTTGGCCACAACAGTAGTGAAAGCATGGTGAGTGGTACATGCTGCCAGTGGTACTACTGGATTTGACCAGAAAAGTGTCATTCTGACCCTCATAGAAAACATTCTGCAATAAATTCAAACGTGTATAGCCATTTTAGGTTAAAATGCCCTGAAATTGTATTATTGCCAAACCTGACACAAAAATGGATGGACAGATCAGAACCTATTAGTCAAACTACTGATAATCAGGGGGAAAAAATGTGGTTATTATATTTAATAGATGGGAAATAATTTAATTTAAATAAATGGCATCTCTACCGTCGTGGGAAGCCTGCAGTCCAGTATACCACTCTGTCCTGATGTTATTCCTCTGGGGGTGGAAACGACTGGGCTTGAAGAACCCAGGAGGCGGGCAGGCATGAACACAGACAGTGAAGCTTGAAGAGTCTTTGCCTGGAAACCCCCCCAAAAAACAAACCAAAAAAAACCCCAAACAAAAGCAAAAGGTCACCAAAACTGCATCTGATCTCAGATAATATATTCAACACAATATAAGCAACACCATTAAAATCTTGAAGAATTTTGTGAAGTAGGCAATTCATCTAAAATTATTTACCAGGGGGACTCAGCAGCAGGACCGGTTTGAGTCTGTTCCCATGGAGACAGGAATAACGCAACTCCCCGACGTCAGAGGAGGATCTCAGGTGTTGGGCAAGTCCTGCAAGATAGAGGGCCCTTTTCCTTGGATACCTCTGGTTTAAGAAATCTTTTGGGTGCAAAACATCCTAACAGGAAAGAATAAAATGAACTGTTGTCAATAAATCAAGATTTTTATTCTACATCTATAATCAAGTCAGGATCAAACCAACATTGAGGCTTTAAGGGATGGCTTACAGCTGGGATTGTAGCAGCGAGGTCCACCTTGATGTGTGGCTTAACACAGGTGCCAAGGGGGTAGCTCCCGATCAGATCAACGGATGCTGGAGGGGCCATGTGAAACTTTCCCTTTGTGACTTTGGGCACCAGGAGAAAAGGAACCTTAACTGTACCAGACAGCCACGACAAATCGCTTACCTGAGCACAGAGTAAAAGATGGTGACAAATCTGATTGCACATGCCTAAGTGGTGCAACAGAGATAATACTCTGTGTATAACTGTGAAGTCTGTTCACTTCTCAGAACAATACACACCTCAACCTTTGGTGACACTGGCACAGTCTCCAGCAGCTTGGTGACGGTCTTTACAAAAGAGTCGATTTGCTGTTTCCTCCGTTCACTCAGGGAAACCTCTTTCAGCAGCTCCTCCATCTGTTATTAATGAAACGTGTAAGATAGTGTTTATTTATTTACAAAAAAAATCTTTCATGCATTCAAACACAGTGAAAAGTGCCACACAAAATAGGCACCGACATAAAGTCATTCAAATGGAATGTACTCCTTTGTAATAATAAATTTGAATTAGTTCAAATTGTTCAAAACTGCAATTAATATATTTAAATAAACATCAAATTTTATAATTATAGCAAAAATAGAAATAAAATAACAGGAATATCATAAGTTGATGTTGTTTATTATGTAGACTTTAAAAATTACATAAATGACTAAAACTTTTTTTTTCTTAAACAGAGGGTTAAAAGTCTACATTAAACTGTAATTGCATCAAATGCTGCTTTTCCACATATAATTACATCAGCCCGCATGTTTTCATACAATTAAGCGACATAAAATAACATATCGTTTAAAAAATTATTATATTATAATAACTTCAGTAACATTAATTATTAAAATGCCATTCCTTGGTGATCTAAATCCCGATTTAGACTGAGATCAACAAACAGAATCAGCATCCTGAAGCAAAGATCATTTGTAACCTGGAGCAAAATGAAAAAAATATATAGCACATAGCAGTGAATTAGAAAGTGGAGTGGGGGTGAGATTCAAAAGCTATCCATCGTGGTCAGTTGACTGGTAGGTTAAAGACAGACTTGACTGGTCGCTAGTCAGGTTAAGACATTTTAATGAGGTTTATGAAGAGCCTAGCTATCAAAACAGCAGTCAATCAAAACAGAAATACAAAAACAAAAACTTCCAGGCTGATTCAGAGTGAGAGAAACAGGACAGAAGCCTCTCACCTGCATCTTAAGAAGGCTGCAGTGGAACAGACTTTCGGCTTCTTTTAGGTGATTTAGCTCCTCAGCTGTTGGTGGCCTATATAAATCATTCCGGGATAGTTTCACCGGATGGTAGACCACCTCCTCCTCTTCAATGGATTTCATCCTTTTGGGTTTTTTCGGAGCACCAAGCTGCTCCTCTTCATCACCATGGGGGAAATCAGATGGATGCATCTGGAGAACAAACGACAACGGATCAACTTCAATGTGCTGCAACATATAAAGACACAGACGCATCTCAACAAATTAGAGTACCATGAAAAAGTTTTACTTCAGTCAAACTTTAATGTCCCCCACACACACACATATATATATATATATATATATATATATATATATATATATATATATATATGCCATTGAAAGAAACATTTTAATATAGAAATTTTATATTATGGCCAACACATTTATAGGGAAGACCACTGACTTTAAAGTTGTCCTGTAAACAGCCATTCACATCTTTATTAAGGAGGTAACCCATAAAAAGCAATAGCTAAAGAAGCTATTTATTCAGAGAGATTCCAAGTATAATAATGGGAAGTTGAGTGGAAAGAAAAACTGTGTTCTAAAAAGGTGTCCAATTAACAAGGATAGTTGGAGTCTTGAGAGCAATGGATAGTATTCCAACTTGCTGAGACACTAAATTCTGTATTATATTTTTCTGTACTTTAATCCCTAATTTTACATGTCAACAGAACTAGAGGTTCAGTCTGTGTGTATTCAGTCTATTCATTGTGAGTTTTACATACTGAAACAACTTAACTTTCCAAAATATTCTAATTAAAACGAGGTACTAGCATTGATACCTAGCATTTAAAAACTATTCCAGTAAAAAAGTAAAGGTTTGCATTGGACAAAAATGTGAATCAAATTATGATAAAATCAGATGAAAAGAGATTTGATTTTCTTTTCTATTTTTCTTGCACGCCTCCCACTTCTTTCTGAGTCTTCCGAAAGAAAACTAGAACTTTTTCTCAGGTTGCCTAAAAGTGGTAAATGTGGTATTTGTATGATAAACAAATAAAGTGAATCAGAGTGATACTCAGAGAGCAAAAATAGAGAGAGAGCGAATGGGAAAGAGGAATAAATAAAAGCTTGTTGAATAGCTGCTCAAAAGCATGGAGACATTACAAGTTATCGCAGGAAAAAGCAATCTCTCAGCAACAGCACAACACTGACAATTAGCTCCCGTACTACTAAATTAAACATATTTGAATCAGACAACTCTTACCTCTACAGGCTCTTCTGTTACTGTCTGCTTCTTTTTCATGTTGTAAAATGTTTTGTCGCAGGAATGAGGTAAACACGTCTTTAAGAAATACAGCTTAACACAGCTTCCTCTTCATCATGGTCTCACATGTGCCAAGGGATCGTCTAACGTGCTATATGTGAAACTAGTTCTCTGATTGGTTCAGAGAAACGGTGGGAGATAGCGATTGGCTTTTTCCTATCAGCCTTCACGCCTACGTCAGCAAGATAGGTTGCACGAGCACCGCTCTGGTGTCAGAGTATCTATTCATGAAACTGAGGGAATGTGGCTTTTACTAAATGATTTCGGACAACAAAATGTTTTTATCTTTTCCAAATTTAATTATGACTGCTGAGAATTTTATTTGTGTAACATAAGATTGTTTCCATTTTCCATCCGAATAAAACATCTTATTTTCTGCTTAATTGTTCACTTATTAATACTCGTTCTATAATTGTTAGATTGTCTGTGGTGTTTCACACTTTCTGACTTGTCTTTTTTATCACTAGATGTGGTTCCCAGTCTAGTCGCAGTCCCGGCGTATTTTTTACAGTCTAGTATAAGCAAATCATAGTTTTTATTTTATTTTATTTTTTTTTGTCAGACTGATGTTTAATGTCAACTAAATGTAATTTGTATTATGGTTGGTTTCTGTCATTACTCATTGGGGCATGTTAATACGCTAAGTTTCATTATCAGTTTTCACATGTGGCTCTGAAATTGTATTTTGTGTTTCCGGAAGCAGAGAAATGAATGCGTTAAAGCCAGACTTTAAATCTAAAAGCAAATAAAAGTCTTCCAAAACAGATGAACAACACAACTTCATTCAGCCAGGATGGTCACATTGAAACACAACATCTCTTCGTATGGGATTTCTGGTTAAAATGGTGGCATAAATGTTTTGGACAACTGGAAAAGACAGAAAAGAATCATTTGCAAAGGTCCCAACTTTGTCTTATAGATACCAGCCATTAATAGATGTTTGCAAACACCAGAGCTTTTGCTGTTTATTATTTCTTTATTTCACACAGAGAAAATCTTGTTAGAAAGCTGCCAATGAAAAAGGAAATTCTGATTACATGGATTAATGTATGACTTAAAAACAAACTAAACTTTTATTACTACTTTCTCATAAAGGACAAAATATAACTTGCTTGCATTACATTGAGCTTTTTATCTTGCCATTAAGATCTAGATCCTATTTCTTCTTAAGCAGTGACAGTCATGTTAACTCTTTCAATCAGCTGTCACCGTTCTTGGTCTGCATTATTGGTGTGACTCGAGGTGTCGAGGCAGCAGCAACCTGGTCAACCGAATATATAGGCACAGCAACATCACTCGATATCGGCTTCAGATTGGTAGCCTGCGAAGGATAGCTCATTTTGGGAGGAATACTTTGAGCAGCTTGAGAATCCAAGAGAGAAACACCTTTGGCCAAAATCATTGTGTCGAGCCTCAGTGGGCCAAAGAGTTTATACCGTTCCTTGTCCTGCTTAAGCAGATGGATTTTGTCGTCATTTTTTTTCTGAAACCTTTCTGGTGGTTCTTTGGATATGGTTTTAGACGATGTCTCTGCCCTATTAGATTTCTGCTTAGTCAGTTTTGGCTCCAGTCTGGGTAATACACAAGATTTTCGGGGGCTACGTTTAGAGAAGTCATTATCGACAATCTCATACTCTGGGGAAATGCAATGTCGAGGCAATCGCTTAGGATCTAGCTTTGGTATTGGGTGGAGGTCTTTGCGGCGATATGCCAGTGTGGTCTTGGAAGCAATGCTGTCTTTGTCTTCATCCTCTACCTCTACCTCCACCTCCACATTCTTTTTCTCTGAGGAACCAAAGAGAGGTGGCTTTTTCACCTGAAGGATCTTCTTTCTGTCACTGCTTGCTGGGGGATAAGTACTAGAAACATTAGATGAGAGGTCACTGTCATCCTTCTTGTGCTTTTCTTCAATTTCATCATGCTTTAAAGCCCCGATTTTTAAGGAAGAAAGCTTAGGTCGCCTTCGGACACCAGACTCTGTGTGTGATGATTCTTGGTCACAACCAACATCCTGTGAGAAAGACATAGAAAAACATTTAAAAGTTTTCATACCCCTTGAACTATTTAACATTTTGTCACAATATTGCTCCAAACCTTAATTTAATTTATTGGGATTTTATGCGATAGGCCAAGATAAAGTAGTGGATAACAGTAAATTGGAAGAAAAGTGGCACATGGATCTCAGGATGTGTAAAAGATAAAAATAAAAAACTGTGGAACATTTTGTCCTTGCAGATCAACTCATGTTCCATCAGATGGGATGGAGAGTCTCTAAGAACATTACCTCTTTCATCTTGACACAGATTTTCAGATTTAGGTTTGAACTTTCTAAAATATGAATTTGCTTTGATTTAAATGATTCTGTAGTGGCCCTGGCTATAGGTTTAGAGCTGTTGTACTGCTGGACTGTAAACCTTCTTAAGTTTTTTGTGGCCTCAAACTTCCAGGATTGTCCTGTATTTCAGTCCAACCATCTTTCGATCAACTCTGATCAGCTTCCCTGTCCCTCCTAAACACAAAATACTGCCACCACCATCTTCCACTATAAAGATGGTGTGCTCAGTGGCATTTACAGTGCCAGTTTTCTGCCAAACACTTCTCGACCGATGTAAGCCAAGGCATTTCATTTTGAGCTCACCTTGTTGTATTTATAATGAAATGAATCTCAACACATGCCAAGTCTATTTACTAGGATACTTTTGAAGGAAATGTGTAGCATAACACTTTATTTAGGGGCATCAGAGTAAAGTCAATTAAAAATTAACAGAATGAACATCATACCTTTCTAATTATTTTTGTGCAAATATACTTGAAAACCACGTATCATTCTCTTTGTTCTGCCCCATCAACACCAAAGAAATACACTCAGATCTCTGGCTATACCATCACAAAACGTTAAAAGGAAGTATGAATGCTCCTGCAATGTCGAAGATTTGAACACAAATGTATTTTGAGTGAGCTTTGAAAACAAGATTTAAATAAGAGTTACGCAGCCAGTGTACCTGTTGTGAAGTGCAATGAGACTGACTTACAATATGGATTGTAGGCACACATCCTTGGGCCCAGCAATCTGGAATAGCAGGCATAGGCTCAAGGTCTTCTGTTGAAGCTAATTCTTCTGGTTCCTCTCCTGGTTCCAGGCACAAGAGTTGGCACTCCACAGTCTTAGTGAGGTAGTTCTTGACCCAGGACACACTGTATGGTACAAGCTTGAACGCAAAGAGCAGCAACATACAGTCATATTCAACAAATTAAAATATGTTTCAATGAGGCTTGTTGGTCATACTAAAAGCAACTTTTAAAAATAATCATTAGCCAGGTATTAAATATATGTTTACATTAAGCCTCCTTCACTGTGTTAAAAGGTACTTTGTAATTGCTGTGATGTAATATAGAATTGTTTTGTTTTCATTTGCTGTGGGTAGAAAATTATGATAATTAATGGAAATAAAATCTTGAAAACATCAGTCTGTGTGTATTTTGAGTTGCTGATGAGTTAACTTTAGACAATATGAAGTTTAACCTGTTTTCCAATGTATGATTTATAACAGCCATCAATGACTTGGCCTTCCAGTTCATCCATTATATCCCCCACTATTTCATCTGCAGGGCTCAACATGTCTGTCCATAGGGGCCGATTGACTTGAGTGGGGTTAACAACTTCCTCCTCCTGCTCCGGCACTGGGACCTCCTTGACATTTGCCTTTCCTTTTTGCTTATCCTTCTTGCGGATCTGAGAGGGTCGTTTCATCTTGGCTTAGAGGACTCTATAAAAATGAAATACAATCAGAAGGAAACAGTTGGAAATCATCCACATATACAATATTATTGCAATTTAAACTCACTGTAGCGATATCGAACAACACCGCAGAACCAGAACCAAACGAGGAGAAGCAGCTTTCAGCATCTCTGCACCACAAATTTGGAACAAACTTCCAGAAAACTGTAAAACAGCTGAAACACTGACTTCTTTTAAATCTCAACTAAAAACCCACTTGTTTAGAATTGTATTTGAAATGTAATCAATTACAAATTTATTGATGGAACTTGACTTAATGCTGTGTTTTGATTATTGATTCTATGTTGCATTGTGTTTTTGTGTTTGTAATGATGTAAAGCACTTTGAAATGCCTTGCTGCTGAAATGTGCTATACAAATAAAATTTGATTGATTGATTGATTGATCTTGAAAGCAATAAAATTAACAAATGATCCTGGCGTGTCAACGTCAGTGTCTAGTTGTGTGGAATTGCACATCATCTCTTCCACTGATTCAAGACTTAACAGATGTTTCTGGTTCTCCTTTTGTTTTGTTTGCAAGAAAATTGAATCACTTTGCTTTAACTAATGAACCAAATTCCTGTATAAAAACGGCATAATGGGGACTTCTACCTGTCTACCAAAGTAAGCAATAAAACTGCCTTCTGTAGTCCTAAGCACCTAATCTTCCTGAGATGATAGTGTCTAATGGATGAATCTACGTTTCCTCAGAGAGTCATTAGAGTTGATAAAGGCTGTGGGAAGGAAAGATTTCCTAAACCTGATATGTATTAAAGTGCATCTGAAGTATTCTCTGACTGTAAATATTCAGTTGTCACATCACACTTTTGTTAAAAATCATACTCATGATTGTGAATTATCTCCTTCATTTGATAAAGAAGCAATGTTCTCTGTCCTGTTTACAGAGCGCTTCACTTTAGGCCAGTCTGTTGTCTCAGTGAACAACACGGATGTATTTATGCTCCTTTACCACCTCCAATTTGTATGCATGTGTGCACCTTCTGACGGTTCTTTTCCTCACATGTTGCTTGTGAACAAGCGGTTTAAACACGATTATGCCGATTAGGTCTGACAGTTGTTAAATGGCGAACGCCATTTTGTTAAGTGGTGAATTAGCATCGTTTTATGACTAACTATGCCTGATTAAAAAGAAAGTGGTGCATCTTAATACAAGACTTCGCCCAATAAAAAAATTATTCGACAGTTGGAACATTAGTGAAAAGTATTTGAGACGTACCTCACTAATTTATACACGGTAATGCTTTTTAAGGCGCTCTGGTACTCGTCACCCACACGATCTACGGTTGCTTAGCAACCCCCATGACGCAGCACGTAGAAGTGCGTTGTCTCTATGGCTGCGGAGGACGCATTAGTAATCCTGTCGCTTGCCTTGAAAGCTGTTGTCTTTTGCATGCAATGTTTTATACTCCATGATGAGAGCTGAGTACAAAGACAAGATTTGAGTGGTCATCAGAATCAAGGGTATGAACAGTGCGTTTTGTAAAAATGTCAATTGTAGTCTTAATTCATAGTATCTAATAGCAATCCTTGCTAACATTATTAGCATGCTAGACATAGCATTCACATTTGCTTCTAAGAAGCAACAGTTTTCGTGTATATATCCTAAATTTATACTACCTATTGTCTTCTGATTATTTATCATTTTCTTCTATCTGCAGTGAACGTCAGTTAGCGTCAGTTTAACCTTGTTATAGTAACTGCACCATGTTTCACAAGGAAAAGAGCATCCAGCTTAAAAACAGCGCATCGGCGCTGTACAACAACCTGAGCGTGCTTCGCATCGCTCCGAGGCGCCTTACCTATTTCACAGTCGTCCATGCAAACGTCGTGAACATGGTAAGCACGTCCTGGGACGGCCTCAACTACTCCCACCGTCAGCTGCAGTCCAAAGAACCCAATGTTGCCACAAGCACATCGCTCATCATGCAGGTTAGGCCATAGAGCAACTACAGCTGTGTGTCTCCATATCTGTTTTACCATCTACTCTCAGTGATCAGTTTCTTATGTTACATACGTGGTTTGTGTGAACAGAATAAAAGGCACAGTTTTCTTAACCATTTTGTCATTGCTTGCCAAGTCAACACACATCTCTGGCAACGTTAAACTCAAGAGAAATTGTCCACATGATAACTGATCTTATAAGATTTTTATAACAACTATGTCAGCACAAGACCCACATATTCAGCTCAATGTGAGTGGCTCCTGTACCTAGTATCACATTCTGAGCCCAAGTCCACTTAGTTCACATTTGATGTGAATAACAATATTTTTGGGACTAACATAACATATTGGCTCTGATATTTGGTAAGCTGTTTCTCTTAAAATTTTATTTAGCCCATTGCTACTGCCATTTGTGTGCATGGTGACATTGACACTTGTTGATGCTTTAGCCACTCATTACAGACTACATTTGTTATGAGTCTGTTGTGAATAATGTTTAGTTAGAAAGTTTTTTTTTGGCAGTATAATAATAATAATTAACAGAGAGGGCAAATGTAAGTCTTATTTACTGTGACTCACACCTTTCAATTTTAATCAAGTGAACTTTCTCACTACAGGCTGCTTTCTGTGCTTTACCCTCTCGTGATTTGCTGGTGGTGTCTTCTCAAAAAGGCATCCAGGTGAAGTTATTCTCCATCACTGGCAGAAAATTCTTTTGCATGACATGTTAGTTATACTTCTCAAAACATTTTCCTCTTGACAGCATATTTTCTCCATAACATATCTGTTGTATAGATGTATGAATCTGACGGCTCAATCATGGTATACTGGCATGCTCTGGACACGCCGGAAGCACCTACAGGTAAAACTTACATAATACACAGTCTGTTCGCCAATCCACCCATTCATTTGTGTGAGGTTAATTTGCACTGAGAAGAATGCAATAACCTATGTGAATATGTAAGCAGATATAACACAAGCACACATTTTAATTATTGAAAATGCATGCAAACTTGATGCATTTTCAAAATACAAAAGCAACTAAAACCTGGAAGTGCACTGACAATTTGGTCCCCCATTTTCATAATTTTGGGAGATCTGTGATTGGCCGATACTTAAATGTGAAGATGAACTTCTCCACCAATCCTGTCTACCTCCGCAAAGGTCCACGAAGGTCTAAAATTCAGCCACTATCCTCTATTCCTCTGCCCAGCAGGCCATGTCTGCATGTTTGCAGTGACTTTCTTGCTACATTTTACTACTACATTTATTTCAGATCAAATGTACTAACCAGGCTGAATTCTGTTCCAGCACATGCAGTGTTTGCTCGAGGAATATCAGCTGTCTCTGACAATTACATATGTGTTGGTGAGTACAAATTAAATATATATTTTAGTACAAATGACCAAATTATGTAAATTGGTTATGTTGGTATCCAGGGGTTTCATCGGGGGCAGTTCTGGTGTTTGATGTTCCCTCTAAAGGGAGCAATATTACCCTGTCTGAAGTATTGGAAGAGCACAAAGAAGCCATCACTGATATTGCTTCAGAGTGTTCTGGCAGCCAGGTACATTGTGTATTTTTTTTACTTTGCAATTGTGTTATTTAGGGATTGTTTCCACAAGTAATATTACCTAAAATAATTATATAGTACTATATGGACTATTTAAGAAGGCACAAATTGGATAATCCGTCCCGTTTACTGTCTTCATCCATTTAGGAGTGCTTAGCTAATCTGGTCACTGCAGATGACGGCGGGAACATGTGTGTGTGGAAGTCTGGAGAGGAATTTCAACTGCTTAACAAGATCCCTGGTTTGGAGTAATACCCTAACTGCTTTTATTCTTTTGTAATTCAAATTTTTACACAAAAGTTAGATAAATTAAAGACTTGTAATGAAAACCCAACTGTAAGAATTTATAACTTATCTTTCATTGCCCTTTTCCCCCCTCTTTCTCTCTTTTTTTTAACTGATGTGTAGTTTGTTACTTCTGGTCTTCAGTTATTTTAGCTTGTCCTCTTTCTTTTGCTTTTATACCATAAAATCTGCTTGCTTTATTTTTAATTTCTGAATAATATCAATCCTTTGTTTTTCACTCCTCCCTCAGCATAACTTGCTCATCTGTCAAGCTGTGGAAAGGTACAGTGTTGGCGGGCTATGGCACAGGTCAGATCCGTCTCTACGAAGCGGTGACGGGAATTCTTCACGCTGAGGTCAACGCTCACGCTCGCTGGATCTACTCTCTGGACATTGCTCCCTTTTCTGGTCTGGTAAGTTGTTATCAACCAAATATCCCGCATGAGATGTACACTTGAAGTAAAAACAAAATAATACCAACAATATGAACACCTTTAAAAGTTCATGTTTTCTTGTGCATAAATTTGCCACAGGCCAGTGTAAGATTCCACTTGTTGAACATTGTGCTACAGTATTTAAAAGAAAACTTAACACAGAACTGTAGGCTCTGCAGAGATAGAGCCTACAGTCGGGAGCCAGATGCTGATTGTAGCTAAGCTGCTACTGTGGTGCTGTACTTGCATAAGAGTAGCGATTATTATGATTATTAGTTTCCACTACATAACTGCATTTGTCAACCATTATCAAACAGCTGAATTAATCTTTCTGTTAAGTAAGCACAAAGTGTAGCAGCCTTCTTTCAGCCAGGGGCAGTGCTGCTAGAATCTATCCTTCGTATAGCTGGAGAAAATCTTGATCGCTGTGGCACTTTCTTAAGGAGCTACTTTATCTGTACTTTTGTAACTTTTCAAACATTTAGTTTGCCTGGCTTCTGTTAAGTGAAGTATCTCCAGTCTCAGCTTGCTACTAAGAAAAGTATAAAGACAGTTCATCATTAAATTATCTTTAGGTGGTTAAAATGCCCTTTAGGGTTTGTTGGTAATCCAAGTGATCATATTTCAGCTATGATTGGTACAGGTGTTACACACTGTTGCTGTAGTCAATCATTTTAAATTCATGCTTTCAGAAATCATTATAATCTTTGCATGCTAGAAATAAATCAGTTCAAATCACACAGAAGCTCTTATTATTTGTAGATGGCTTTTTGCTAGTGTGAGTTAGAGGGCTTAAATTGCAAATTCTTACTCACTTGACGTTCTTGCCGAGTAAAAATATTTTTAGAAAATTTTGATGTTTTATTTTCTTTATTTAAAAGGTAAGACTGTTTCCCATACATGTCTAACTAAAAGTAATTCAAATACAACTTGGTTATTTGTAAATTCGGTTCATTTTAAACTTTTTTTCAACGTGCCATGGTTATGGGGGGGTCTTCTGGCTCTGGTCTGCTCTGCATCCCCAGAACCAGAACCAAGGAGGAGAAGCAGCTTTCAGCTTCTATGCTCCACAAATCTGGAACAAACTTCCAGAAAACTGTAAAACAGCTGGAACACTGAGTGCCTTTAAATCTCGACTAAAAACCCACCTGTTTAGAGTTGTATTTGAAATGTAATCAATTGCGAATTTAATAATGGCACTTGACATAATGTAATGTTTTGATTGTTGATTCTATGTTGCATGACTTTGTGTTTTTGTGTTTATGATGTAAAGCACTTTGAAATGCTTTGCTGCTGAAATGTGCTATACAAATAAAATTTGATTGATTTTGATTGATGGAGGGCAGTAAATGTTCAGAAGCCATTGCACCTGCTTTATTCAAGCATCCTCTGTCTTTGGTTTAGCTTCTGTCTGCTGCTGAGGATTCCTTTGTCAGGGTTTGGCACCTGGCTATTACACCAGAAACCAACAGTGTGGAGGTAACTATCAGTATGCATACTACTACTTTAATATATGTCTAGTGAGGGGTTTTTATTTATTCAAAATGGGCATTAACATCTTCAATTTTGGGCTTTTTAACATTGCATTTTCACTGCTCTTTTTTTAAAGGTTTTAATCTGCTTCAATCCACACAAGATACAATTTAGACAGACAAGCTCAGATATACATGCACACACCACAAACATTTGCTTACAAGTTTCACCTTTGACACACTGCAGGTTTTATGTAGCGGATGGATCATTAAAAGCACAACATAAATACGACGCTTATGCTCATTTTCAAGATATTATATAAACTTCTGAACAGAACTGTAAATAAAAATTTAATTTACTGTTCACTTGGATAAATCTATTCTCCTGTATTTTTCCCGCCTCTGTGAACCAGAACCTAACTTTGTTTTTCTTACATCTTTGCAGATCGCCCACTTACACAATGAATGTGTGACAGATACACAAATTTGTGGCGCTAAATTCTGTGATGGAGATGGTTATGCCTTTGCAGTGACAGGTTATGATCTGAGTGAAATCATACGGTATGTACAGTCGTAGTTCTTTGTCATGTGTAAGGCTAAGGGCGTGAATGTGAATTAGTACTTTTATATAAAGTGTATATTAAACATAGGCTTTCCAAAAGGGAGCATTTTGTGATTTCTTTTTCTGTGTTTGCCTTGATAAATATCTAAAGCAGATTTTAAATGACTAAGTAATGTAAAGAATCTTAACTTTTTGCATCTATTTTATGTAGAAAGTTATGTAAGTGTAGTTTTGTTTATTGTTTACAAAGGCAACATTAAACACTTGAAGATTGATTTTGTGTTTTGGCTTTAGTCTCTATTTCAGCATGTAAGCAGTAGATGGAGCTCTGGGACAAACATTTGTAGAAGGGCAGTGTTCTTGTAGTTCATACAAAGTCCACTAGAGGGCACGGTAGAGTTGCATAAAAAATCTACTTTAGCCATATGAGACTCTACATTGAGGGCTGGCTAATGTAGAGTCTGCATGTATGTATGCAGATCTCAATAGAGACACTTCAGACATCAGTAAGTGTGGGCAGATCACAAAGGAAGGGTGGGGGGTTCATACTCTGTCTTTTCATTTTGGACTTTCATTTGTGAACCAAAGATATTAAAATCTTTAAATATAGTTTAATATATAAATTATCTGCCATGTTCAATATTGTTATTATGGTATATTAATTTTATGACCATTGTTTGAAAATGATACCTCTCAATCAGTTATATAATCAAAGTACAAATATCTGTAGATTTTTCATTCAGAATTCTTGGATGACTGAAGAAAAGGCCTCTCTACTCATGTAGTTCCACTTTAAGCTTGGGTCCTATACCACAGGACTGGGGGCTTGAGGGTGCTGCAAAGGGTCTTAGCTTAGCTTAGTTGACTGCACTTTTATGGGCCAACATCTTAGAGTTTGTTCCTAGAATCTGCTCTACCCAGTTCTCATGTTTGGGGTTTACAGCTCAAAGAGCACCAATGACCACTGGCAGTACTGAGGCCTTGACTTTCCGTTATGTATTTTTCAAGTTTCTCCTGTTTCTACTTCATAGTACTTTTGTTTAGGATTGGCACATCTGTCACTATTGCATTCTTTGCATGTGAACTTTACCTGACAGTATTTTGGACCCAGTTTTTATGTGCTGTGCTATTTCAGGGGCATCTTTGCATAGCTTGCATCCTGTCTGGCATGGTAGACTCTGAACTGTTGCTCTTGTGCTGAAGACTTGTTCCTGTTACGCCATAATTGGTGCTTCTGTATTGTCCTTCAAGCAAGCCTCACTCAAGCTGTTGATAAAACTCCGTTGATATCAGCCACATCTTAACTTATCATTAGTATGCACCATGTAGGGCTTGTCTTTCCAAGATGGTTCCCTGTTGTCCTAAATTGGATTCCTGCTGCCTGAGACATTCACTTAGCAAATCATCACTGGGAGTCATCTTGGTGATGTATTCTAAAATCTTTGTTGATTCATCCTGGATGGTGCTTCTAATGCCCACTAGACCTCTGTCTCATTCCTTACTAGATATCAGTCCATATCTTAAAATTGAGCGACAGACATATAAATGATGCCATGTTGGCTCAGACATTGCCCGGATTGCCAGGACAGTCTAATAGGAAGTGAGCCACTTTACCAGGACACACATGGTTGAACTGCTGGATTGCTAGTAAAAGAGAATAATATGGGAGAAATACTTCTGTAACCTTAGATAAGGATTGGCTTTGCTGTCATCACAGTGCTTCAATCAGGTAACCAGGCATCACCATCTCTTCTCGTTGAGACAAGATAAGAATCAGGTCAGGTAAGTGTCCTGTTGAGTACACTCTGCATTAAATGTCAGAGTTCTAGTCTTTTTCTGGTTTGCAGTCAACACTGGACACAAAACATCAGCTGACGGGGCTGTTTTGAACCCACACACATGGCAAGTTATGTAACCTACATTTTGTAGGCGCCAAGTGACGGTCATGCTAACGATTTGTCCAGGCCAGATACAAACATTAACCACTGCGACATTGACACACATGCCTTTTATGGAGTCAATAATTTTGAGTTTGTAATGTGTCAGGCTGACTGGAGAGGACGAAAGTGTCAATATGCTGGTCCCAATCTGATTGACACTGATATTACATAACTAACTGGAACAGCGGAGAGTGGCACAAATATAGGTAAAAATAAAATAAATAACAGGAAGCAAATAACTAAGATAACTGTCCTGAAGCATATGCGAAGACACGTTGGAATGGCAAGAAATTAGAACTAAGTTTCTCAGATTGAGAACATAGACAACAGCAGTCATGTAACCCTCGTTAACTGTGTCAACAGTGCTATGTGACTCGATCTGGTCCGATACACAGCCTCAGGGCCACTCATGCTAGGCACTGCCACAGAAGTTGTCAATAGCTGGCTCTTAGGTGTTTGACACAGCTGAGCACACAATAGTGGGAAGATCAAACCTCAATACAAACTGTTCTCAGATGTTTTTTGTGAAACTTTGTTAACTGTATATACTCATGTTTCAAATTAAAATGAAACCTAAGAAATATCCTCACAACAAATTTAATTACATTATATTGGAATTATGTGACTTTTTTTCCTGACAAATAAATAGTAATTGTAATGCAAGCAACTTGATTAGTAAATAAAGTCGACTTGTTTGGATCCAAATACAGAACTAATCTTGAAAGACTTCATATATTTGACAGAGAACATTAATGAACGACAAGCATCATGAAGACTTAGGAATGGAGCAAACAGGTCAGGGATAAAGTTGTGAAGAAAATGTAAGCAAAAGAGCGCTGTTTAAAACAAAAGAGCACTGTTCAAGCCATAATATGAATATGGAACTTGTACTGCAAAAAAGAGACCCCACTGAAAGGCTATGCAAGGACATCAATAAGGGAAGCTCTCAAGAGACCCACAGTTACGAACGGGGAACTGAAGCAAACTACAGCTCAGTTGAGAAAACCTTTTGACAGAACAATTATTAGGTGTAAACTCCAAAAATCTGACTATTACAGAACAATAAGAAGAAAGCACTGATTGAAAGAAATGCGTAACAATTCTCTTCTGCAATTTTCCATCAACCAAGTAACTAACACCATCAACATTCTGTTAGAATGTGCTCAGGACCAATAAAGTCCAATTTTTTTTTGGCATACGAGCAAAATTCTTATATGTCTGCTTGGGGACACCACCCCAAGCAGACAAGCTCCACAGTAAAACATGGTGGTGTAGGTATCATGCTTTCAGGATGTTTTTCTTCAGCTTGGACAGCAAAAGTGCTCAGAGTTGATGAAATGGTGGATAAAGCTAAATACTGTAGAGGGCAAAACTGGAAGAAAAGCTGTAAAAGGTGGTTTTTGGACTTCACGAACAAAAGTGGCTTCTGATGTCCAAAAAGACTCTAGCTGGTTCTGATCGAGGCTGGTCTGCATTCACACCAGAAACAAACTGCACCATAGTCTGTTTAGAAGTGTTTACTTGGTTCACACCAGGATTCACTTGAATGTATTTACACCTCCACAAATGGTCCGGACCAACAGGGGAATCCAACTCTGGTTTGTTTAAAGTGAAAAAAATGTGTCAGTCGTGAATGCACCCTTGCAGCTTGCAACTGTAATTGCAGTTGTTGATGGTTCTGAAAAGTGTTGCCTTGGTTGAGCTAAAATTAACTTCAGGCCACACAGATTTTTATTTGTAAATATTTTTGCAAACCATGGATTCTTTTCCTTTCATTTCAGAAGTATGTACTAGGTCAGATAAGTCCCAATAAAGCATTTTTAAGTTTTTGTAAAGGCTCAATCTATGTATCCCATAAGAAAAATCCCAGGGAAGATCTTACTATGCACAATGGGCATTTAACTTTACACAAGACATAATGGAACCAGCTGGACATTAGTCATCTTGTTAAGGTGTCTGTGTTTGCATGTTGTCTTAGTTTCTTACATGTTTTTTTTAAAGCAAACATCCAACTAGACAAGTTTGTTCAGTGAGCTTTCCCAAACTGTCACTAAGTTTTGACCTACCCTGCAGAGTTAAATTCCACATCTGAAAACAAGTTTATCCATCCAGACCAATTAAGGTCTCACAGATTCTCAGGTATGGTAGCAACATTTTCTTGTGTCTTAATATGTGTAATATGTAATATGACATGTTTTTCCTATAATAAGTGTGTGTGTATATGTTTTTTTGTCCTTGTGGAGAAAGACCAGGCCATTGTCTACTCAGCTTTGTTGCAGCTGGCTGGGCCGTTGCCTCTAAGCCTGTCGGGTTAGAAAATCGACAAGTGGGATAAACAACCCAAAGCTTCTCCAGCTTGCAGTTACAGACACACCACCCGTCTGACAAAGTAATTGGTGAACGAGTGGCTGAAAAATATCTTGCATAAATAGATGTTCTATTTGAGACACACCAAAAATCCAAAGGGGAACTATGTAAAACTGACAGAAAAAAATTGCTCTTTCCGTATTCTGATGACGGTGTCATGTGAAACCTTCTTCTGCATTTTATTTACAACGTTGGGATTTTATGTTGTGGACCAACTAACGTGGCAATCAATTGTGTCGTGGAAGGAAAATGATACATAGTTTTAAAAAATTGAGAAAGTTCAAGGACGATGAATGTTTCTCTTTAGAAGGCAAAAATGACTACATGACTGAACATTGAAAAGACAATGTAGCCTACTAATATTTTCTTCTTATACTGTATTCTTTGCTACATTCTTTTTTGTACTACTTTCAGATTATTTTTAGAGCCAGCACCTTCACAGTTTACATTAACTGTGAAGATTATTTAAGAAATCACTCAACCTTTTCTCTGTTTTGTGTCTGATTGTACTGATAGTACTGATGCACTTTGTAGGCCTATGTAAAAGTACTTCAGCAAAGAACCTGAGAAAAACTATTACTTTTCAGGTTCAGTTATTATGTAATAAATAGGGTAAGCTACAGTAATTTTAAATATTTTCAGTGATGTAGAAATTGTCCAACAGGAAATACACCACATTCTAAGAAGATTGAAAAGTATGAACATAAGATCATGTAAACATGATTCCATCTGTGGGTTTACAATTACTGGGATGTGGAATGACTTGAGAGACCCAGTTTGAGTTCTCACAAATGTAAACTATTTACAAAAATGGGTGGAGACAAGGTGCAACCGAGTGGTTTTGTTGTACTGCAATAGGCTGGATTATAGTGGAGCTGCCGTTACCTGTACTGCTGCACCACCTGCGTCCCAAGGATGTGTGTGAAAGCCACATCCATGTGTCCCGTTCTATCCTGTCAAGCCTGTGTGAGGTTTTATTTCTCAATCTATAATTTGTTTGTTACTTGTTACAGTACTTACAGAGTTTTGATATGTCACACTTTTCATTTAATGACTTTGGTAATATGGAGCACATCAGGTACTGTAGTTTCCACAAGTCTTATTGTTTCAGAAATAATGAATTATTTAAATATTTTAATTTTTTAATCTGAAGAAGTGGGTTTACCAGTTTTTGTTCTGCAAGAATCCCCTAAACAAAATAAATGAAAATTTAAAATACCCCAAATCCAGAGACAAATGAAACATCTGAAATGGGTTCACCTCTATGGATTATTTTTTACTAAGAAATTGACTTCAGAAGTTTTAAATTATAGCTATCAAAGCAAAGTGTAGCAAAAATATGAATTTATACCCAAACCTTTTAGATTTTTAGTTATTCTAAAGGAAAGTAGCACACTATGCTGAAGACAATGTGTTATTTTTCATCCACTTCACAAATATCTTATTCTGTGTAATACAATCCCAATATATCTTATTTATATTTGTGATTATTACATGGCAAAAGGGGTATGCATTCTTCTGCAAGTCGCTATCTGTGGCAAGACGAGGTTTCAGGAGGAAATGAATACAAACAAAGAGCAGTCATTTTAAATACATGAAAAAATAATGAACATAGAGTACACAATAAACTGACTGAACAATATGCAGCTATGATTGATAGGTCTGTCAAGACCTTTCCACATAACCACCTACTCCCCAACACACATACACACACACATAGATCCACACATACCTCGCATAAACCCAGCATCATCATTTAGACAGCATGGATAGGCAATGAGACTTAACTGCATTAGATTAAAGTAAAATAAACATGATCAGACATTGCCATCTGCCCTGGAAAGGCATGGTTGCCTAGCACAGGACACTGTTTGATTTGACTGATGTTGATGCACTGATGGTGGAGTGTGGGTTTCTTTTTGTGTGTCCAGTAAGTACAGATGACACAAAACACATGGTGATGGATTCATTTTCCTGACCGATTTCCAAATAGTCGGCATCTCAGATCTAGATGAGTCCAATGGCGCCCCTGTTAGTATCTGATATTGTGCTCATATACTTTCCTAGAAGTACATTTAAGAAAATTAGTTTTTTGTTTTATAACTGAATTAAATAAATCATATATGAGATTAATACACAACATCAATCAATTCCCTCATATCTTTTCAAACTTTTGTAAATAAAACCTTTAATTATGCAAAGAAAAACATAAACCAATAACATTTTCACTGTTATTCTTCCGTTCAAGTGTTGTAATATTTATAAAGCTTTTTCGTAGATGAAAGATCTATTGTTTATTTTCTTTTTGTCGTTAACGCATCTGTTGGGATGAGACAGTCAGTGAGTATCAAAATGGAGTCAGAACAATAATAACAGCAATATCCTGCAAGCCTTATCACGGTGCTCTGTCAGTGAGACTGCTAATTTGGCTAATATGAAAGAGATGAATGGGCATCTTCAGGGCACAACATGATTTCAAAGCACAAAAACATTTCTGTCAAACGCCAGCCCCTGTTTTTCTTGCATTTGTACATGATAGAAAAAACTGTTGTTACAGCAGTATGCACATTTCTTCTGATCGCTGCGTTTATGTGCATGTTACCTGTTGAGTGAGCATATAATATCTTCACAGTATCAACCTGAGACCATTGGGCAGCAAAATGTCAGCGCATATAAAAAAAAAAAGACCTTTGTCATGGCATGGTATGTGGATTGGGTCAGAAAGAGCTAAGTGTAGAGCAAACTGAAAATTAACCTTACAGAAGCCAGTGTCACGTTTTAAACCTGGCAAGGTTTGGTCTCTAAAGAACATTTTTGAGCCAAAGTCATGCTGAGGACAACTCCAGCTGGCCATTTTACGAGGCATACCAGTTCGATCGCTTGTTGACGCAAACAATAAATTACTGAAAGACACGACAGGATCACTGAGTGCAACGGAAACGCAACTGTTCCTTGAATTTCCTGAGGACGGTTTCAAAAGACAAAATATTTACTAAATGACAGTCATTTGTATGAAAATGCCTGGTTTATGTCAGAGGCAACCACAGTTCAGTAAAACTATATTTTAAAAGAAAGATCAAAGCTTCTGGCACTAGGAGGATCAGAAAACATTTCAGAACTCTTAAGACTAACCAAGTTTTATATAGTTGTGTAAAAATGTGAAACTCAGAAAACAGGTTCTGTTTAAAATATCAGAGGACATTTTAAATGTAAAACAACAACAACAGACAATTAGGCAGAGGAAGCAGCTGCTGTGAATCTCCTGTCTTTAGTCTTGTTTATTAACTTAAGACGTGTCCCTGCCAGCTGGACTGTCAGCCAGGACACAGTAAATGATATGTGATTAAACACAAACTGGGAAATGGAGCGAAAGTACAAACACAGCGATCCGTTCATTTGTCCTGAGAAAACTATGCGCTGTCAGAGAAAAATGCTGTGACCCACACACCCGTCCATTAAGGATGGTCACTCTCTGACTGCATGTCTGCTTGAATGTACTGAGGAAAAAAAGAGAAAGAAGTCTAGCTATTAGCAAAAGTCAAAGAGAACAGTGACACGGAGGTCCCCATGTACCTGGATGATCCGAAGAGGTTGCTGTTTTTGTCACGTACAGTGAAAAAAACCCAAAACAATATGAGCATAGCCGGACTGTTTTATTTATAAGCACTTTGACGTAACCAAAGTGTTGAACAGATGTCGTATGTGAGATACATTCCTCTTCAGCATATACAAATGAGCATATAAAGAGCTTTGATACCTTCTAAGTGCATCGTAATTGTACTCCTTATGTCGTTCATAAGAAAGAGAAGAACAACCTATTCATTAGTGTAAAACCAAGGAACTGGAAGCCCTCTGGATCAAGTTCCAAACCTCCCGTTCCCTGCTCAGCGTCATAAGTTGCGTAAACAGGAGTCACATAGAGAGATGAGGAAAGAAGGACTGGAAGAAGTTGAGAAACACATCAGAGTTTGTCCGGAAAATGCGGCCAAAAGATGGCAGGGCAGAGGTAGCTGTGTTTCCATGGCGACCCAAATGTACAGTTGGTGAAGTGACGCCGCTCGGGAGTATTACGTGGCATCCGTGCTGACATGAGGCCTGTGTGCCAAAGCCCAGCCAACAGCATGGAGCACACGCCCGTGTCTATTCATAGCACCTAAGAGCCCCCCCGGGGAGCCACAGGGAGTCCTGATAGTGGGCCAGAGGGCCAAAGAGCCCAACTGGCCACAGTCTGCATAGCACCCCTTGATTGAGTCTATGGATGCTTGGAGAGATTAAGGGATTAGCTCTTGGAAGGGCTTATATGACAATTTCTTTGATCTTTGTCCATTTTGACAAATTGTCACCTGGCCCCTCAGTCATCAAAGTGAATTGCATAAATTCTAGTATCTATAGTCTAAAATTAAACAAACACATAAACAAAGTTTTCATATATGCATGGGCATTCAATTTAGGACAAGTAAGCGTTCTCCCTTTTTAAAAACAATTATCTCAGTGCCTACCAGTGCGTTTTATGACCGCACCCTTGTGCAGAAAATGTATTGTTAAGATATTTACATGACAAACATCTTAACAACAAAATATTTTCATTGGCTACAACCATCTTACTTGGGCTAAGGACAAAAAGGACAAAGAGAAAACTTTGTCAAACTCTGACCCATATGCATGCTTGTTGTGGAGTCAAGAGAAACAGGGAACTGAAGCCACGCTGCATCTTTATTCCTCTCAGACATATAATTTTACTTTATATCAAACTTTAGTAATAGATCAACTTTATCATAAGCATTCAAAACATCACTGCTACGTATTTGTCTGGTGATACAAAGCTGTCTGTAAGAATCTTTAAAAAAACAAACAAAAAAAAACAACCCACAATTCTAAAAGCCAACTTAAATCTTAAATTAAGGTCCCCACACAACATTTCAAAATTTTCTTACCATTACATTCCTCTCCCAGGATAACCACAAGGGAAAGCTTACATTTGGAAATCAAGTTCCAGAGTCTGAAGGGAGAGTGGAGAGGGACAGAATCCATGTTGCTTTAAGTCCAGTGTGAGGTTTAAAAGTTAGTGCTGACTTTTCACACAGTCCACAGTCAAAGCAGACATCTACTAAGAAACTTTTCAATCTCTTCATTCTTTCTTCTGTGGAAAAGCTTTGTGAATATACTGATTTCATATTCCAACAAGACTTGGCACATACTCAAACTGGCAACAGCACCAAAGCTGATTTAGTCACCATGGTGTTACTGTTAGCTGTATTGGCCAGCATGCTCTCCTGACCTGAACCCCATGAAGAGTCTATGATGTACTGTCAAGAGGAGGATAATAGACTAGACCTGGCAACGTGGATGACCTGAAGCAACCTGGGCATGTCCCTCCATAGAATCACAGGCTGATTATAGATGCCATGCCACACTGATAAAGTAATTCATACAAAAGTAGGTCCAACCAGATACTGGTTGCATAGAAATTAACATACTTAATATATGATTTTTTTTTTATTGACATAATGTAATATTTACATTTCCTGAAACACTGAATGTTGGGTTTTTGTTATCTGTAAGTCATAAATATAAAATGTACAAAAATAAAGGCTTAATAATTTTTTACTCTATGTGCAATGATGAATGTACAAAATAAATCATTTTCAGCTTCTGAAATGAGTGACAACATTTTCAGGACTGTCTAGATGTTCCTGTATAGAGGTTTACTGTAGGTGTTGCCAGTTTCTGGGTGCATGCCAGTTAAAGCTGGTAAGCAGAAACACCATTGTAAACGGTAATAAAGAGAAACTATTAGTCACTAGTCACTCTTTAGCAGCATGTTGGGACTCTATCAATGACTAGTCTCGCAGGTTAGGTTAGGTTAGGCTATGCTTGACCTCTTTAATTTAGACAATCTGTCTAGAAAGTAGAAGATAAGTTATTGGAAGAAAAAACTTCTTCCAAGTAGTTTTTGCTGGGATAATATACAATCTCCTGTGGAACTCCTTACTCACTGACATCATTAAAGTATGATTAGGACCACAGAGCTGTCCAGTGGATTTACTTATCTCTTAGCTGTATTGATCTCAAGTGAATCTACCAGTCAGACCAGACAAGACAAAACCCCTTTCCCTTAACAACCATGGCAATATTTAAATAAATAGAAAATAATTTAACTGGTATTTCTACCAGTTGGTATCTACATGGTGCCTAACTGCAATAAAAAAGACTTGGTGACAAAAAGATGTCACTCGTTGCTACAGCTCTCTGACTGTGAGAGTTAGATTCTTCTTTTTTTATTAACTTCCCCAACTGTGTAGCCATTTCTACACTTAGAAAGTTAACTTTATATTAACATCCCATATTTTCATTGAATTCTTATCGTTATTAAAGCAAGCTTCACGTGGACATTTCACAATTGTGCTTCTTCTTGTTTAGCAAATAAAAATATAAGAGAAAATTTACAACCCAACTCTTATGTCGGTTTACTGTCATCACAATGTCCAGAGGGTGGTAAAGTCGGCAAGAAGGCTTGAACCATCAGGTCAGAGACTCTTTTGTGCCTGACTGTTCAAGCTCAGTTGGTGCAACAATAATACAGCTTTGTTTGGGAGATCAGGCAGAAGAAAAACAGAGGCTCCATGGCAAAAAAAAGACCCATTGTAGTGTGTCAGCACCCTAAGTTAGACAGCATTGTGGTCATTTAATGGCCTGTGTCAAAGGCCATTGTGGCTTGCCACAATGGAGGTTCAGATATTCTGAGTGAAAATTGATCTGAGCTTGTCAAAGATTGGATTTATCTGTGCAGTCTGCGATTGATTTGGCTGCAGATTATTTGTTTCTGCACATTTGGATGAACTGGAAGTGCAACTCCTAGATCCAGCTATATTTATCTGTATAAATTTAGCTGATATGGGCCTTTTATAACCACTGGGATCAGCAGTTTACTCCTCTTGGAAAAAGAGAAAGAGTGAGGGCTGAACCACGTGGATCCCTTATTGTACCTCTATTGTCACCATGCGGCTCTATCAATAATGCTATTGCCGTGTCCACAGGCAAGAGAAAAGTGCTGCAGATGACACTTTGAGATAAAAGCTGGGCGCACCTATGTTGTGAAATGAAGAAGAGTGGAGAAACTGAGCATAGCAAATGTTCGGAAGCAAACAATGGCACTGTCAGTGATGTGTCCTTTGAGCTGCAGTTGTCAGCATGATTTTGCTTGAAGTACTTATCCTAAACTGATACATGACTACAGCATATTCCGCTACTTGTTCACCACTTGTGGGTGTGTGCCCGTGTGTACGTGAGATGATTCCATGCTTGGTGGCCACAGCTTGGGGCGGTTGCCTAGAGCCTGCATCCATGCTGACACTGAAGCAAGCCTGGGCAGGTTGTTCCATTTCCTGCCCAGGCTTGTTGGTCTAGGCAAGCCAAATGACAGCCTTAATCATTTGGCTGCAAATGGGTTATAGGGAATTGCAGAGAGACAGATGTTTATATATATATTCAAAAGAAAAAGAAGGAAATAGGACTGGCTTCTGATTGTGTAGTACTTATTACTCCCCCTAATATTTTGCTGATGGACTCAGTAAAAGTTTATAAATTAGAAATCTTAGGACTCCCAAGCTACATTAAAGAAAATTGTTGTAGAGATGTTTTTCTTAAGCTATATTTAGCTTAAGAAAACTTAGTCAATTATTTATGTTAAGAATGCTTCTAGACTTACACATCTGGAAGTAACTAGTACTGTTGCAAGCACGGGAGTTTATGGCAGGCTTCTGCTTCTACTTTGCAGTGATGCTTTGCCAGCGGATTTCTAAATATTGCAGCTGTTGCTGTTCTTTTTTCCCCTTGTCATGTATTTATTGTGTAGGTCTGTCTGCATAGCATTAAGATCTCTATTGATAGCAAGTTCCAATTGTGCTCTCTTCAAAATAACAGGAAAGCCAGCTGTAGACAATAAGTCATAATTTGATGTTTCTCTATTGGCAAATTTGAATGAGTTTCAACTGATAACTGATGCATTTATCATATGGGTAAAGAAATATGAGAAACAGTCTGAAATACTATTGGAAATCATAAGCTAGACATACTGCTGAAGATAGACTGCGGATTAATATTTTTCACTAAAGACTCCTTTAAGTCTTTGCTAAACAATAGTTTTAGTTGGTAACCTCCCACAGGGTGAAAAGTCGGTACTAACCTGATCTATATTCATGGTCAAAATGTCCTACCTCAGCTTTGGCAATGATGAAACATTGGTGAAGGCTTTAAGTTAATTGCAATTGGTATATAAATGTATTATTATTTAAATAAACTTAATCATAGACTTGTTTATAGTGGATCCATTTAAAACAAGAGGTTCACTTATTGAATAAATTACCTTTTTTTTGTAGCTAATATTTTTAGACGCGTCTATATGAAACAGAACTGTAAATGCATGCAGGGTTCAACAAAAAGTCAATGGATGGACACAGCAGTGAGCGTCAGAGTTACACAATAATCGAACACTACATGATGCTCCGTCCTCATCACCAGCTTCCACAGGAGCTCGGTGGAAATTGAACTGCCTCACGTCTGCGCACCCCATCCCGGCTCGGAGAGACTGGCTCCACTTTATGAATGGATGGGTGTGGCAAGAGTGTCCATAATGAGGCTGTCGTCACCGCGCTTGTTGATAGGCTAATGGCGTGCTGCGAGTGAAGGACGGTCCCGGAGTGAAACATAGCTGCACCTCCACCACGGCGGTCACAAGAGACAACGAAGGGGAGGAAAACAGAGAGGAGTGGAGAGCGCAGCGTCTTCACCCCACTGTCCAAAGGACCAAACTTCTGGGTGACATTCTGGTGAGGACACAAACAAAGGGTGCACCTAAACAGAGCGCACAACGAGTTTTTACTTTGATATGCGTGCTCATTTTACACCCGAAAGTGTAAATGATGCGATGATGATCAGATGCAAGTTGGTAAAATCCTCCCGTCCGCCGTGTGTGTGTTTACATCGGACCGATGGTTTAGGTTTAGGTTGGACTATATGCTGCAGGCAGCTAATGCGGTGAGGAATATTAAGGAGTAAAAACTGGCAGACAAAAGAAAGCCGACGCGAGGTCTCCCTCCACCCCGTGTGATCCCTCCTCGTAGGTGTGACAGGAGCAACAAAGGGACGCGGAGCAAACTCGCATCAGGACCACAAGCGGGACAAGTCTACCCAGACAGAGCACACAATAGCGGTGGGGCGGGGTGTCGGGGGTTTGCAAACAACAGTGCGTCTGCGGGTTTTGCAATATGCAGCAGTATTCGTGTAATTACCCTTCTCCTGGCGTCTCTCGACTACAGAAGTCGGGGATATTTTTCTCCTGTCAGCGCTGGCAGATCTTAACCCGACACGAAGCTGAACCGATAATTTGAAGACTTTTTGCAAGTCCGGGCTAAAGCCAGAGAGAGAGAGAGAGAGAGAGAGAAAAAGAGAAACGCCGCAAGTGTTAGAATACTGTATGTGAGTTTTGATTTTAGATGCTGTCATCTTAGGCGGGACAGCACTGTTCTGAAGCGACCTCGTTTGTTTGTTCGTTGCAGTTTTATAGGGAGAGGCGAAGGACGAGCGCTGCTCAGAGTAAACTGGAGAGATCAGAGCAGAGAAGAGGTGTGAACTCAGCGGACGTCAAGACCTGAGCTGAACACAGAGGCTAATGCGTTAAAAGGTAGGAGACACCATGCAGGACTTGTGATTTAATCTTTGTGCTCTTTAAAAAAATAAAAAATAAAAATCTGCAGGATAGAGCAGATTGCATGTGGACAGACGGCGAGGGGGGTTGCATAACGGTTCAGTTGGGGCTATTCAACTGCTCTGCACTTTATCGACAAACCTCGACCTGCATAATAATCCCACTGCTTTTTAAAGTTCTGCTCCACAATGACTGATTTCCCAGCAAAGCTTAGGCACTTTAAGGTTTTGGTAATGGTCTAACTTAAGAGTTTCTGTTTTGTTTTTACGGCAGTTTGCAAAAATAGCATGGGTGTGTCACTTGAAATTAATCCAAGATAAAAGCTGTATGCAAGTGATAGTGAACGTGGAGAATATGTGAGCAGGGACAGTTTTAACTTTTCAAAAATGTCTACAGAGGACCAAACGTGCCGCAATTTAAAGCAATCACTTTGCAAGTCCGGGCTGGACATGCAAAGTGATTATTTTAAGTGTGTGGTCAATTGACTAAAATTACTAATAGATCCATAAATAACACTATTCAATATAGAAACAGCTAGATTATCCACTAAGAAGATGCCTGTTTAAAGGGCATAACATTTTTTTTATCACATGAATTTCTTTTTCAGTTGTGGTTGAACTCGTAGTTACATAGGGATGCTAATAATATACGAAAATATAAAAAAGTAAACAAAACAAAACAAAAAAAATAACACTCCCCCTGGCTCCCTCCTCCAAAAATAACAGGAATAATGTAGCTGAATAATCAGACAAAAGTTGCTAAAGTGGGAAGATGTTACATCTGAAACACTATCCCAGGCAGGTCAGTGTCCCAGTTGCTCTACTGTCTGTTTGAGCATGATGGCGTGGACATCCCTACCCTGGACCCTGAGGTCCGCTAGATTTCCTGATGGGTGCCGATGCACATTCCAGATTTTTGTGTTCATGCTGTTGTGCGTGCAGACAGTGAAAATAAGGCATCTGTCCACAGATGTTAATGATGTCAGATGTCTTTGCTTAGCTGGGTAGCTAAACAAAGACAAAAATGGTTGTTTTTCACCAACATAATGTGGGGAAATTGGCTTTATCTTTCAATTCTTTTTCTTTTTCTGCTCCACTGAATGCACAGTATGTAAACGAACCATTATTGCCCCCTATGAGAGACACAGTGAAAAATATATTCAGACTTTGACAACATGCTCACATGAAAGAAATAGCAAAGCGTCTGTCTAGAATTTGAGCTCAGTATGTTCAAGACCTACAAGTGGTTTGTCTTGTATTGAGGAGGAAGTAAAGATAAATATTGTCCACGGGTTAGCGGTATGTGCATTGTGCTAGTTTGAACCTGCCTGATAAGAAGGGTTTGATGTGACACATGAGTTGGAAGCTGTCAATGAAACTGACTTAGGTGACACTTTTTGCCCTCCATAGTTTCAGGCTTGGTTCTTGAATTAAAACATTTATTTTTAGCCTGAAAGAGATTTCTGAGAAAAATCGTGGAGTGATAAAGAATTTACAGAACGTTGATGTCAGCATAGCTCAGTTTTCTTTTGTCTAATAATTTTACTCTGAAACGTATCATGTAAAGCTAATGAGATTTATAAAGTAGCCCTCAAAAGTGTATTTTGTCTTCAATTTAAAAAAAAAAATCCTTTTTGGTTCGTATTTTGCAAAACAACTAGTTTGTCAGCTTAATTAAACACAAAGTTAAATCCCTCCTCCACCTGCACCACGCATTAGTGAGTTCAGCCTGAAGTCACTCTCTGCAGTTTGGATTGCTGCAATTTTTGGCCCAATCCTGGAAGGAAACTCTGTATCTGTGACAACAGCCAAAACACATATATCCCCGCTGCCTGCATGACATTTCCTGGATTTTTTCCTCGCCTCTCTTTGTCTTTATCATTCCTACCCCGCAAAGCCCCGAAAATGGAGTGGGTGTGGGGATGGTTCGAGAGAGCTGACATCAGTTCCTCCGTTCCTGGCCCACTCCTCAGTGTTTTTCTATCAACTGTGGAATTTAAACCATTCTTTCTTTGGGCCCGTCCCTCTGTCTGCCCCTTGCTCAGAGTAATATGTTGTTTCTGAAGCGCCTCTGCCTCTGTGCATGCATGTATATGTGGCTGGGTGGGTATGAGTGGGGCTTTCCAGTTGGGGTTACACACCAAACATTTCTGGCTGCTTGATAGCCGTCTAGTGAGCCAAGTACACACAGCTGGGAGCCAAATAAGAAGAAGAGTCTTTGTGAGAGCTGATCAATGTCCCTGCACACATGCAGGGTGTCTTTTAGTGCTTGCCTCAAATCGATTTTTCAGTTCTGCGTTGCTTGTCCTTATAAATAAGGATTTGCAGTAGTGGTGAGTTGTAATTATTAAAGATGCATTCTGAAAAATAGACTCTTAGATGCATGCAGAGTTCTGCAGAGGCCAGTGTTCGCTGAAGACCGAAAAGTATCTAACAGAGACTCATAGTCATCGCTCACAAGTGTCCTCTTTTCTCCCCCGAACCACATGATGTTTGTCCTGTTTAGCAAGCCACTGAAAGGAGGAAAGGGAGAGAGGGGGCAAAGAATAACAAGAAAGAGAAAAAGAAGTGCTGGCAAAGAGAGTTTGTTTCTCACTGGCTGCTTCTTTCTTAAACGAGATGTCAGCGAGCAGAAGATGTGTATGGAAAGAACAGAAAGCTGGTCAAGTTTGTCGAAAGAACTCAGGGGTAGGGTGCTAAGAGAGGAGGAGAGAAACAAATAAAACAGAAACCAAGCTGTGGAGAAGAGAAAGAAGGGAGGGAGAGGGAGGGAGGGCAAAACCAGAGGAAGAGGGACACCAAGGGGTTTTGGCTGAGGGGAAGTAAGTGTCGAGGTTGCTGTGGTACTGAAAAGCAGACAGTAGGGCAAAAATTTCCAGATTGGACATGACTGTAAATATAAAAAAATATACAAAACATGTTGTTTGCATCATCCTCATCCTTCTTCTCTGTTTGAATAAAATAAAATTAAACTATGTAAAAATTAATCTACAATTTAATCTATCAGTTTAGTGGGTTGAGGTTGAAAATTTATGCTGTTATACCTATAAATGTATGTGGATGTATGGTTGGGTTAGATTAAAATAAGTTTTCAGTTTAATATTTTTAGTCAGGCTTAGTTTGAATCTCACCTGATTAAGAATTTTTAAGAGGGATTTTTCTTTTTTAGTAGGTAGGACTTAAATGATGTTACAGAAAATTACCAAAATATCTTGTAGATCTGTGAGGAGTGGACTTTGATGACAACAGAAATGTTGGTGGTTATCTGATTTTTGTATGTGGGAGGCTATAGCAGTTCCGTCTTTGATATTTAGAAGTCAAATTTCGAAGCGTGGCCACACTCACATGCTTTAGAGTCAGCCTTTTCATCACATTAGTCATCAATGCCTTTAAAAAAACTTTTTAAGGTCGTAAGCAGAGTTAATCTCAAGTTTCAAGTGTGAAGAAAATTAAAGCTTTGATCCAAAATGACTGACCTCCTGTAAGGTTTGGTTGGACTTTGACTTTTTTGTTGATTCTAGGAAAATACATGTGATCCAAATGTAATTTACATCAGTCAAAGCAGCAAGAGAACTGAATGCTTCTTAAAGGTGGCCCTGTAGACACATTTTACCATGCCCCCGTACATTAATAATATATGTAACTTCCTGTTGAACCAGGCTTAAGTGATGTCAGAATGTAAATTTAGTTTTGTTGGAGATTCAATCTGAATAATTATTGGAAAGTTTGATGTGACTCTGACGTTCTGTGAACTGTAAAAAATGTGTCTTTTATGTTGAGATTTTCTGTGATGGACTGGCAACCTGTCCAAGGCGTACTCTGTCTCTCGCTCAACAATCTCTGGACACAGGCACCAGGCCCCATGGCCCCATTATCTAAACATTACTCATGTTTAGATAATGGATGGATGTTGAGATTTCAGAATTTGACATTAGGCAAGCACAGTCTGCCAAAACATGATGCTTTTGATAACTTTAAACCCCACAAATCTAATGAATATAGTGAGGAACATGGAAGCCAAATATTAAAATTGACAGGAGGTCAAAAAGTCATGATTGTAAAGGTTTTGGTCTTCAGCTCAATTCAAAATGGCTGACCTCCTAGTTGTTGTAGGAGATAGCCTTGAGATACTTTTGTGTATGTTTGGCACTTCATACATGTAAGTGCCAAATGTCCCCAGGATAAAGACAATCTAAATGTAAATGGGATTGTTGCAAATTCCAATAGGTGAATAAATCTCCTTATTGCTAGACTACTCGACAAACACTTGAATATATATATCATAAATTTATGAATGGATGAAGTCAGGTTCTCACAGCTTGTGGGTGAAGACATAAGGAGTTTATGTGGTGAGAGAAGTGGATAAAGAGGTGTCGCAATATGAGCAAGGACAGGACAGACCAGAACTGGTAGATAAGAAAACTCAGTTCAGTTACGAGTGGTCGTCTCTGTCAAGTCATGGCTGATGAAACTCCTTTGGGCCGGAGCAAGGCCAGGGCCTGAAAGAGGGTCTGTGTCAGGAGGTCCAGAAAGGCTTCGTTGAGAAGGAGGAGTATTACACAACATCACTGCTGACAGTACATATTATGTTGGATGCCAGAAAAATCAACATTACTATTTGGATGTCCATTCCTCGTGGTGATTTTAAACTAAATAAGCTAGCTAAAAAAAAATGGCACTGATTTCCTTTTTCTTATGAATGGGAGTGTCTTTCGTGTCCCTCTGGTTTGGCATAATTTATATTCTACACTTTAACCCAGAGGAAATTCTGCCTGGCCACATTTTCTGCATTGCATCATTTTAAAATAACATGTTAAGAGAGGTCCAAGAGATGACTGGGTCAGCTAGAATTACTACTGAAGACGAAATGTGAAGATGGCCAGTAAACAAAGTTTCAAAACAGGCATTGAACTAATTGTGGCTTTGAAGCTTTAGGGTGGAAGGTCGTGATCATTTATATCAAATGTTCTTAGTCATAATAAAAATCAGTTTTGCTGCGTGTGATATAGTATATATTTATATATGATACAGTCCAAGAATTTACTTTAAATGCACAGTCACTTGCAAAGGTATTCACACGCCTATTAAACTTTTTCACCTTTTGTACCATTCAAACCACAAGCTTCAATATATTTTGTTGAGCACATATTTATGAAGTGGAAAGAAAATAATGCATTGTTACACAGGTAAACCTCTACCCCAGTCTGAAGTATTTTGCTGCCTCTTTTTTGTTTAGGATCACCCTTTATTTATGTAAATCCGTCTTCCCATTAAGTCTGATTGGCTTCCCTTTTCCTGCTGATGAAAAGTATCCCCACAGCATGGCACTTCCACCACCATGCGTCACGCTGAACATGGCATGCAAGAGTTCCGATATTATTTTATAACCCATCACTGTTCTACAACTCTCCACAGCTGACATGTCTAATGTGTTTCCTAATCTTGAGAGATGTATGCTAATGTTCTCTAACAAATATCTGAGGTGTTCACGGAACTGTTAAATTTATACTGATATTTAATCACACACAGGTAGACTCTTTTTACTAGTTAGCTGAATAAAGCTGGGTTTTATATGAGGGTATAAGAGTGAAGAGATCTGAGCATAAATACATACCACACTTTCATTGTACATAAATGCTTTTTCAAGGTACTATGTACTAAATGCTGTGTCTCAGTCTGTGCCTGAACAAGGGTTACGCATTATGGTCCAAACACCAAGGTGGGACAAATTTGTTGCTTGGCAGTACCTACCGTCCATGTTTGTTTGTATTTGTGTCCATGTGATTTTGTGTAAACATAGCACTGCAGCAAATATATCCTCCTGTGTGTTTATTTGTTCAACTCTCATATGCAATTTGATCCCAGGGTTTCTATTTTTCAGCATCTGCTTCCCTCATTATGGCAGAAAGCTGATCCCCTTGGGTGAATTGGCTCCAACGTCAAATGACTGAAGGAATGCCAACTAGAAATTTAAGTGTATGTGTGTTGAGCAATCACACATTCCATTTCAGGCTATATAAAATAAAGTAATTTTTTGATAGTGGAAGTTGTACACGCTTGCTTGCAGTAGGGGGATTGATTACAAACAAACAGGTGTGTTGTGTTTCTGCGTCCCCTGCAGGACCCTGGAACTTGACCCACACACCATGTCCTTTACATGTCTGCATGGTCCCAAACACTCCCATATGTCAGGCTTCTGTGTTGTTCACACAGTGGTAATCTCTAGCGTCTCTCATTTTTAGCGCCTGCAAGCCTTGGCTGACTGTCTGCTTATCTTCCTGTTTGTTTTCCCATCTTGCCTGCCTGTCTATCCATCTGGCTGTCCTTTAAAATGAAGCTGCGGAACTCATTAACTGAGAGTCAAGAGAGCCCCAATTAGCAGCTATAGCGGCGTAGACAGCAGTCAGTGCTTGGAGGGGAATATAAGAGTTAGTAAAAGATCAGAATTTGGGGATTGTCCATGAAAGACATTGTGGGGGGAGGGGAGCCTAAGAGGATGACCCACAATGTTAGATGTCATGCACAGACATGGGTTTTGTCCTTTTTTGTCACTGATTACAGCTATTTCTGAATAACGTAAAAGTGATTTCTGTAGTCACTCTTCCTTCTTTGTGCTTTTTTTTATCATGACATACGTAGATACAAATTAAGATTCAGATTAACTTGATTTTGGTAAATTAACAACATAAAAAAAGAAAACTCAATAAAAAAACAATTTTAAAAACTAATAATTCACACCCCCAAAAAAGGAATAAGCTGAAGCAAAGGTTTATACTTGCCATCCTATGCACTTAAAAGTCATTTAACACACTGAACAACTCTTTGTGTCACACATTGACATTTTAATTCCAAAACAATGACAATGACACAATGAGACATAAATGTCTTTACCAGGTTTGTGGGCACTAATCTGTGCTCTTGTATTGGAGGCTTTGAACTAATATCCAGAGAAGGAAACACCCAAGGGTGTCATTCCTATAAATCAGGGTGAGACTTGTTTTCTGACAAGCACTCTCATGAAACCACAAGACTTTAATCTTTAATTGTGATTGTGTGTCTATAAATGTCAGCTAACTAAGGTGTTTCCCTTTGCTGCTCTTTTCATACATTGTTGTGGGCCTGCCCAGTTTTTTTTTTTTTTTTTTTACAGTTTCAGAGTGCTGATGCAACCTGACTGACACCCTCTCATCAGCCTCTCTCTCCATTTCTCCTACATTTCTGAATGGATGAGTCAGTTATGGAAACCAATGGTAGCAACTCTGAGGAAGAGAGCTCTGTCATCATCCTCGTCATTGATTGCCTGGGTCAGGCCTCTGTGGTTTGCTCCCAAATGAGTCTCTGAAATTGACTCACTGCGTACATTCAGAGGGGTTGGATATTTTTAGCTTTCATACCTTCAGTTACGAGATTCTTAATGGGGATTTCAAATATAAAAGTCAAACCCTTCCCCCCCAAAAAACTCTGTCCTAGTCCAGAGTCTTTTGCTCTAACAGGCTTGTGTATGGTATTCTCATATATTTAACTTAATCAGTTATCTGTCAACTCAGATCTACTTCTTTGTCCATGCTGAACAAAAGCATGGACAAAGCATGTTTTTGTCCATTCATGTGGTGGCACCTTCCTGCTGCCACCACAGTGTGACCAAAAAATGTTTTTCATTATGGGACGACATCTTCAGGTGATGTGTAATGAATATGTGTTTTTCTCTCATTTAACGAGAGCATTTTTATTTACACTGATGTAAAGCACAGAATGACTTTATTTTCCATATTAATGACTTTTGACGTGATTCTGTTGAGGAGCATCTGATTAAAGACTGCTTGAATTTAAATAACTTATTCATCAAAAGGTTATTTTCTTTTAAAATATTTTGAAAAACTATTATTTTCCTTCCACTTAACGATCATGCACTATTTTTGTATCACATAAAATCCTCCAAAATAATAGAGATTTGTGATTGTAATGTGACAAAATGCAAACTCTTCAAAGAATTACGAATACTTATCTGAGATACTGTAACTTCTGTTGACTTCATTTTATCACTAAAGTAGAGTAATTAGAAGAACTTCAGAATATAGAAGATGAACATTTTTAACCTGGAAAATTTACTGGTGACACAGAAATCTGTAGACTTTTTTCCAAATGGAGTAACCTGAAAACAGAGTGCTTTGCCGTCCGTTTTATCCCCCTTCTTTGTCTTACTGTACAATGTATTACCCACATTTTAGCATAAATATTTAATCAAGCAAGCCATTATGATTCCTACTAAATATCAGGTGACAGTTAACTTTGAAGCATTAGACACCACCAGATACCAGTTTATGGAGAAATATTGACTTTTTGCAGTCCATTACGGCTGTTTAGGTTTTCTAGTCAATTGCCATTTACTTTCCCTTAGATAGAACGATAAGTAATACAGTGAGGTTTATTGAGGGACATTAAGACCTCATTCCTGTCTCGAGTTAAGTTTGCAAAGGAGAAAGATCCAGACATCCCACTCCCCAGTGAAAATCTCCAGCTCATTCAGGGGGCGCTCCCAAGGAGTTCCAACCCCAGAGGGAATATTTAATCTCTCTTGTGAGTTCTGGGATGTGTTTGGAAACCCCCTCCCCCAAAGGGAGGTGCTGAGGAGGCACCCTACTCACATCTCTAAACCACCCTGAGTGATCCCTGTTGATGAAATGGAGCAGCTGCTCAACTCTTAGGTGGTGCAACTTCAAATCTTTGCCTACAAGGTTGAGTCCAGCCACCTTATGGATGAAGCTCATTTTAGCCACCTCTGTATGGGCTTTTGTTCTTTCGATCATGTACATGTAAAAAAAAGAGAATATTTTGAAAATATTCTAATTTTCAAATATAGCATTTTATTTTTTTTGTCACATTTGAGAAAGTGAAACATATATGTTACATAGATGTCAGAAAACAGAGTGAAATATTTCAAGCTTTTATCTCCCAAATTCTGTCTGAGATCATTTGAATGTTGTGAAAAAGTTAAGTATTGGAAATTCATAGTGTCACCCCCTAATCAGCTAATTAACTAAAAACACCTGAGCTTCTAAATTTTTCTCTCACTGACCCAGAACGATACAGTCATGGGGAAGAATGACGGCTTGACAGATGTCCACAAAACAGCCATCAACACCCTTCACAGAGAGAAGCCACAAAGGACGTTGCTGAAGAAGTTGGTTGTTCAGAGTCTGTATCCGAGCATATTCAGAGAAAGTTGAGTGGAAGGCATAGCAACATTTTCACCAGCAACAATTATAGCAACAGGCTAGAGAGGGTACTCAAGCAAAATCCACTCAAGAAATTGAGGGGATCTTCACAAGGATTGGACCTAGGCTGGAGTTAGCGCATCAAGCTCCACTATGTTCAGAAAAAGCCTCTAAATTTTGCGTATGAGCTACAAGCATCTTACTTGGGCTAAGGAGAAAAAGAACTGCACACGTTTCTCTGCTATCCAAAATTTTCTTTTCAGATAAACGCAAAGTTTGCATTTGGAAATCAAGTTACCAAAGTCTGGAGGAAGAGTGGAGAAGCACAGAATCCACGTTGCTGACGTTTCCACTGTCAGTGATCATGTCACTATCAGATGTCACCTGGGTTTGGTTCATTGTATTTTCTTTGAAGTCAACAGTGAACGTAGCCATCTTCCAGAAGATTTTGAAGAACTTCATGCTCCCCTCTGCTCACAAGCTTTTATGGAGATTCTGATGAAATTTCCCAGCAGGACTTACACAATTTTGGGCTTAAAAACTCATCTGTTTGGGAAAATAATAGAAGGGTTTCACTTTCTGAAATGACTGACAAAAAATACTGAACTTTTAAAATAATATTCTAAATGCATGTTTCACAATATCCTAAGTGATTTTTTTAGATGTACCTGGGAGCAGCACTTTTACAGCATATGAGGCCATATGATGCTCAGTCAATTTTTGTAAATAAGAAACTCTATTTCTTTCCAAAAAAGAGTCAGTTTATAAGCCATGTGGCAGGAGAAGGCATTCCCATTTTAGACATTGCAGTCTGTTTTAAAACTCCAAAGATTACAAAAGGCTTCAAAGCTACAATCAGGAAATTTTGTAACACATTGAAAGTATTGATAATAATAATAAACCGATGGTCGAGCCCTTCCTATCCTTTGCCCTCTTTCAAATATTTCAAACATGTTTCTGAGCACTGCTCAATGGCAAATAAATGACATGTGGCCACAGTGTGAGATGATCATGTCAAGCTGTTTGTATACTATGCCACGGTGCTGGATACCATACTGGTGTCCAGAAAGAACTGGACACTAGTATAGATTTTTCCATTGCACTATTTTTAGGATATCATGCTTAGTGTATCAGCTGTGTAGACTTGTAGGTAGATCTTAAATTAGAGACACAGGATAATTCCTTTTCAGCTGATCCAAATCGAAGGTATTACATTTCATTTTATTGGGATGTTTTTATATTTATTTTAGGCCATCTGAAGGATTACTTGCTTCTTTATTATTCACAGAAAAAAATGGGATTACAAAATCCACTCAGGGCCCCTTTGAATAAAATTAAAGTGCATTGCTTTTGAGATAAATGCTTTTCATCTCACAATAGATTTGTTATTTGTTTCTCCATTGGAATACAATATGAGGAACTCAATTTAGTGAATGGACAAACAGCTTGCAGACTATTTGAAGTAAACAGACAAAAAGGGGACCTTCCTGTTATACCTTGTCTCGCCGTAAAATGGTTTATTTGTGTCTCAGTCTCTCTGAGATTTTTGCTGTTTACACTCTTGCACTTCCTCTCCTCTCTATTTCTGTATGTATGAGCAACAGCTCAGACGAGAGATGGATATTGAATTAGTACAATAGCGATGTACAGTAGAGCTACACAGTAGGAAAAGTATCTTTATATATTTTTAGACAGTTTTATATTTCTCTATATATAGCTATAAATATAAATCTGTCTGTCCGTCTGTCTATTACAGTACTATCTCTCTCTCTCTCGCTATATATATAGATAGATAGATAGATAGATTTAGAGAGACTTCTTTCATTTCAAGGTATAAAGAGCCATGTGGACGTTCTGAAATGTTGTAGTTTTTGGATCTGAAGTAACTCCATACAGGACGATTTCAGCAAGGCTTGAGTTCTGCTTTTCTGTCCCAGACTGCAGTCCAGAGGTGTTTGTCTTGGCTTCGCTCTCTGTTTGATCAGGCTGTTTTGAGAGTACTGACTGACCTGTGCGAAGGTTAGATACGTTGCACTCTTCACAACTTTTCCTTCTCCTCAAGGTAATTGCTCCTTTGGTCAGTACTTCTCACAATTCCATGCAATTTAATATATTTTTTAAAAATTTGATGTATTACAAATATGTTTTTTTTCTCTTCTGTGCTGAGAAGATCTTAACTTACTTTTTTTGTCAAGTTCTTTCTGCAAATGAATAGCATTTTCTATCTTTCAACATTTTTCTTTTCGTAAAAATAATCACAGGTCCTGTGTCAAAGGGTAAACAACAAACTTCAGTTCAGAAAGATTTAAAAGTAAATTGCAGCGAGGTAACTCACCTACATAAGACTTTGTTGTTCATCACATATTGATCTGCTGTTAATGCACTGGTCAATAACGCACTTACACATAGTGTATAGTTTACATTGCAATGCATGGCATTAGCTTCAAGTGGAAGCTTTCCATCAGGCACAGAACTAGTTTAGCACAGACTTTCATTAATGGAATATTTTTCCTAAGTGCTACAAGATTCACTTCTTCTGACCTCACTTAACCCTGGTTCTCTGACCCTTCACCTGGATCTGCTCCTGTTTTAGTTACTTGCTTCCTGATCTCAGCTCTCCATCCTTTGACCCAAACACATGGCTCATCCTTTTTTCTGTAACGGCCTAAGACCTTCTCAGCCACTCAGTCATCTAACCCACAATTCAATCTGGAGAGACTCACACAGAGAAGAAAATAGCAGTTAAAAAGATTTAATGGTACAATTTCTTTGGCGCTCGGACCCGGCAGAAGACCGTGAGCCGAGGATCGCCGTGAGCAGGCGGTCTGCTCGGCGAGCTCGGGATAGTCTTCCCCCCGGGACCGAAACTGGTGGTGGAGCGGAGCTTGGAGAGGAAGAGCACAAGGGATCCTGGACGACGACCCTCATGGTGAAGGTGGAGAAGGGGAGGAGGTGGGTCGAAGCACGGCTGACGAGCAGGAAGACCCCAGGGTAGCTCGGACTTTTGAAGGTGTCTTTGGACGACGATTGGCTGGAGTGGCGTGAAGCTCCGGTCCGGATTGGCTGCGGTCGGGCGTAGTGATTAGATGATGTGGTGAAGCTGGTCGAGTCTCCCAGTTTGAATTTTCGCCAAGGCTCCATTTCAATCTGGAGAGACTCACACAGAGAAGAAAATAGCAGTTAAAAAGATTTAATGGTACAATTTCTTTGGCGCTCGGACCCGGCAGAAGACCGTGAGCCGAGGATCGCCGTGAGCAGGCGGTCTGCTCGGCGAGCTCGGGATAGTCTTCCCCCCAAAAGAGGGAGCCGGGCCGAGGCCTGGCTGGCCTGCAGTCGGATGACTGATAGGCGCACCACGTTGGTTGGGGCCTGCAGTCTGACGAGACTGATAGGCGTCGGTTGGGCCTGCAGTCTGACGAGACTGATAGGCGTCGGTTGGGCCTGCAGTCTGACGAGACTGATAGGCGTCGGTTGGGCCTGCAGTCTGACGAGACTGATAGGCGTCGGTTGGGCCTGCAGTCTGACGAGACTGATAGGCGTCGGTTGGGCCTGCAGTCTGACGAGACTGATAGGCGTCGGTTGGGCCTGCAGTCTGACGAGACTGATAGGCGTCGGTTGGGCCTGCAGTCTGACAAGACTGATAGGCGTCGGTTGGGCCTGCAGTCTGACAAGACTGATAGGCGTCGGTTGGGGCCTGCAGTCTGACAAGACTGATAGGCGTCGGTTGGGGCCTGCAGTCTGACAAGACTGATAGGCGTCGGTTGGGCCTGCAGTCTGACAAGACTGATAGGCGTCGGTTGGGCCTGCAGTCTGACAAGACTGATAGGCGTCGGTTGGGCCTGCAGTCTGACAAGACTGATAGGCGTCGGTTGGGCCTGCAGTCTGACAAGACTGATAGGCGTCGGTTGGGGCCTGCAGTCTGACAAGACTGATAGGCGTCGGTTGGGGCCTGCAGTCTGACAAGACTGATAGGCGTCAGTCGGGGCCTGCAGTCGACGGGACTGATAGGCGACGGTAGGGCCTGCAGCTTGGCGAGACTGATAGGCGTCGGTCGGGCCTGCAATCTGACAGGACTGATAGGCGTCGGTAGGGCCTGCAGTCTGACGGGACTGATAGGCGTTGGTAGGGCCTGCAGTCTGACAAGATTGATAGGCGTCGGTAGGGCCTGCAGTCTGCCGAAACTGATAGGCGTCAGTCGGGCCTGCAGCCTGACGAGACTGATAGGCGTGGGTCGGGGCCTGCAGTCTGCCGAACTGATAGGCGTCAGTCAGGGCCTGCAGTCTGACGAGACTGATAGGCGATAGGGCCCGCACGCTGGCGGGACTGATGGCGAAGCAGCGTGATGGACTGCGAGGCCAAGCCGGCAGGGCTGAGGGCCTGTTGGGCCCTGCTAGCTTCCCTAGGTGTGAAATAAATGTTAGAGGTGACTGTAGCGGCCTCTCGGAATGAACAGCCAGATGCAGGGAGTTCCGAACGGGTGCAGTTTAATCTTGACCTTTCTTGTCAGACACCGTGAAAACTGTAGCATAAATAAAGGATACATAATGTATAAATAAACATAAATGTTCACAAAACACAATTACGCACATTCCTACCTCATTCTGCTTTCCAAGAGCGCTATTTTACAAATTTTCTTTTTCTTCAGGCTCTAACGCTGACTCTGCGTGGTTAGCGAAACAGGAAGTGCTTAACACAAAATACGCAAAGAAGAAATCTACCGCTCTTCAAAATAAAGCACAAATCAACCACTAAGTATCACTGTGGGACCAATGAACAAAAAGAAGAATTTCACCATTTAGTAGCTATTTACGGTGACTAGGGCTCCACCACCAGTAATTTGGAGAGATGCTCACCTGCAGACATTGCATGTGGAGCTTCGAGCACAGCTGAAAGATTTGGTAGGATATAGGATGAGAAGGCCGGGGATGACCAGCGGCCGAGCTGAAGGAGAGAAGCTGAAGGGACGCCTGACGATGGCGATGTGGCAACGCCTATTCTAAAAGAATGGCCCGAGAAGTGGCAAGGGGGAGGATCTCAGCTGAGATCAGTCTGAGGTGGCAGATGAAACGGGCAGCGGTTGTAGTGGTCAGGGAAGAATTTAGTATCGAGTTAGATAGTCTCTAACTGATTGAATACTTTAGATGCAGTGTGAACTCACTCCGTATCTGAAATCCATAGAAGGCTAGGAGGAAAGCGCATGAGTGGAGCTCTGATGTAGGGGACGAAGGCGCCGGATTGGTGTGCAGTGATAAGATTCCCAAGTGATGGGAATGAGATGGGTTTCCAGCTATCAGGATTAGAGGAGCTATGCTTAGAAATCCCTTGAGAAGAAATTCACAGCGGGGTTCGACTAGACTAGATGACCAGACTAGACTAGATGATGTGGTAGGTTGCTAAAGCTTAGCGTGAAAGTTGCTTCCAGCGAGCAGACTGCAGATGTAGGAAAGAACTGAAGAAGGGAAGCTGTAGGAATGCTTTGCACGGAGGCAGATGTGGGAGTTATAACTGGACCTGGAGGGACAGACTGGCTGCCTGTGATCTGCTGTAATATGATTAAGTTGTACAGATATACGAATCCTGCTTAACTAATTAATTAATTAATGCAACTACGGATGAATGCGTGGATGTAATTCTCGAAATCCTGGAGTGTTTTTATCTTGTGCTGGGGGCAATGAGACGAAGTTGGATCGCTAAATAATAGGGGCCTGTAAATCCCCCAAAAGCTCTTTAGAGAACGCAAGGAAAAGGGTAGAACAAGTCAGGATTCCTACTGCGCGGTAGACTAGAGCACGTACACGAGACCGAGAGTCAACGTCGGGCCGGAGTTTAGTTTCCTGCCAATGAGGATCGCCATACGTCCTGCTCCAACGGCTGGTAGCGACCGACAGAAAGGGATTACCGAAACGCTTTTAGGTAATCGGCCACATAACAGGGAAGTTAGATCTTCGTGAGCCATATTGCCAGCGACGGTCCGGCTTGGTGGTAAGCGGTCGGATTATCAGGGAACGGGAGGCTTGTTTTATACGAGCGAGCTTTGGTCGGCTACGACTAGCTCCAGCGGTAATTACTGACCATTCATTTACCAGAAGAACGTTGGCTGGTTTTATCCCGTCGCGTGTATCGAACTGACGGCTGTACAGATGACGCTGACCACCTAGCGCGCATGTCTGCGTACCAACTGTGTGTATGCCTCCTTGATATGGGTCGGAACCAATGGATGACGAGGAAAGAAAGCTGTCAGAGAGAGCGGCGTTGTGAACTATGAATCACTTGAAAGAGGACTCATGAAGTTCGTATCGCTGTGCAGGTGAAGCTAACTGTTCGAGGGTGGAGGTTAAGATTGACGACTGGAAAGTACGCAGATGAGATCCGGTCTGGCTGCAATGAAGCTGCAAAATTAGAGAGCCTACGAGCGGCTTCTGATGATCAGACTACTCGGGGTGCGACATTGGCCCGACTGAGGGGGAAGGAGAACCATCCTCCCCGCTTTGTGCACCAGGAGCGGCCCCGTGATTGATGGTGCTGCTAAGGTGTGTGTGCGTGACTGTTTCTCCCCGTGTATGTCGGCTGCCTGGGTGGCTTGTGTTCCTGATTGCTCAACTGAGATCGTCAAGCCATCTACGGTCAATGGCTGGGATTGCGGTTGTTGTGGATGCTGGACCTACTAATGAAGCCATTCGTGTGTTCCTGCAGCATTGTTACGTTTCCACCTGGTTCACCAGATGATAAGCGTGGATCTAGGTAGGCTGCGTCTCTGCTCTCGGGAAATCTACCTGCTGGGTCCATAGTTAAGGTATCTTCTCTTTCAGACACCTGATCACTGCACCATTTTGGAGCTGCAGCGCTCGGACGCTCTGCCATCTGTGTGGATGGGCTGCTTGCATGGATCTGGAGTAGAAGGGGCAGCACGGCTTTTTTTTTTTTTTTCCCAGAAAAGAGAAATTGTAAATAAAAGATTGCCCGTTTGTTTTCAGGTGCGTTTTATATGGAACTTTAGGCGGATCCCCTCTACTAGTCATGAAAAGCTTAAAGAAAATGGTGCTGCGATTAGGAGACCAGCGGCAGCTGGGGCGGAGGCCAGAATGAGCTGAAATGCAAACTGGAACTACTGACAGAATTTGGAGCGATCTTAGCAACAGAGGGAAGAGAGGGCTACGGCGGCCTGAGCGGGGAACTAACGGAACGAGCTAGTCGCGACCCTGGAAATGCCAAGACTGACCGGCGATAGGAGGCGTGGTAAACATGAGTTAAAGGCGCTGGTACGCTGACAGAGACGTAAAGCGAAGGGAGAATGAACGAGTCAGGAGCAGGTACGTCTTACCTAGATGACGCCCAATGGGCGCAGATGAAGCTGCGGGTTGATGAGGCTGACAAGCCAGCTGCGAGCCGAGATAGGTGGAGGTGAGCGTAGCGGTCTGATGCGACGTCCTCTCGGAGGTGAACTGGGAGAGACGATCGGGCAACGGATCGAGTCCATGGTGGGGCGAGCAGGAAGAGCCGACGTGCGTCGGTGGAGCCACGGCGGAACGTGGAGACAACCAGCGCTTGCTGCGGGGGACAGCGCCAATGAGCCGCAGCAGCCTATGGTGAGCCGGAGCGGGGAACCGGGCAGATAGCGGAGGACTGCGACGTCAACGAGGGGAGGACGGAAAATTCCGGCTCGTCGTCGCCGATGGAGGCCGAAGGAAGGCGTGATGAGGGCGGTTAGATTGGTGAGGAGCAGCGGGGAGTCGACAGGAGCGCAGCCGGCCGGTGAGGGACACTCCCTGGATCTGGGCACGGAGAGTGAACTTTGACTGACTGAGAGGTAGGGAGCGTTGTAGGTGAGCACTGCTGAAAGGAAGACCCCAGTCGTAGCTCGACTTTTGAAGTTCTTGACGACGATTGAGTGGCGTGAAGATCCGGCCGATGGCGCGGTCCGTTTAGAGATGTGTGAAGTGGCGGTCTCCCGTTTGAATTTTACAGGTCATATGTTCCTTACTGACTTCTTGTGGCATTTAAAATCTTTTTTTTTCTTTACAATATCCACCCTCCTTCTTGTTTACACCTCTTCCAAGCAATCCCTGAGTTTGCCATTTTTATTGTAAGATTTATAAATATCTATTATTATAAGAAGCCCATTGACTCAAACATCATTCCGCCAACCTTGACTTTAGAGAATCTCTTCAGGTTGCAAAATATAATTAGTGGCAGTTTTTCAGCATGATCACTTTAAGAGTTTAGAGAAACAGCTGAAGAGAGTCTTAATAAGATTAGCCCTGACACTTGCCAGCCACAGCTTATGAGGGACCTCCACTGACCCTTGTGTCTCCATCTAGCAGAGATTGTGCATGTGTGTCTGATTGAGAGCTTATTATTTGAAGGCATGGCCTAGAAAGGGAAGTTGAGGTACCTGTTTCTCTTTTCCCTCTTAGACATCTGATTAAAATCTTAACACCAGAAAATAAATCACAGATATTATAACTTTGTGCTGGTGAACCTTAACCAGGAAACAGGAGCAAGAGACAAAGCTAATAGAGTAATTTTGATTTCATTCAATCTCCTTTCAGGCATTCACACTGTCATGACCTCTGATTGCAAGGACAAAAACACTTTCTGTCCTTGAACGTGGCTGCATTGTTGAGCTCTGCAACTTTGAAAAGCACCTTTGGTGTCGATGTTGAATGTAGAAATCATTCTAAATTTCTTAATAGATCCTGAACGGGTCAGAGCTAAAAAGTTAAGTTGTGGACCCTCACCAAAAATCACGTTATCAATTGGTGAATCCAGTGGACAGTCGGTGAAGACAGAGACAGACCCTTGAGCCAAATTAAAGCCCTAACTCTGATGGCATTTATGAGAGAATAGATTAAAGATATGGGCTTTAATAGCTCTAAAGGCAACATCCCTTCTTGTGCTTCATGCATCCCTGCAAGAACCACAACTGCTTGCATATTTATATTTCAAGCTTACTTAGCCATAGTGGTTAATCACAACTCCAGAATGTGATTAATCTGATCATTTTTTTTTATTTTTAATTTTTGTAATTTTTTTTAATAGACAGCACTAAAAAATTATAACCTTTTTCTGATCCTGAGATTTCCAGTCAGGGTGTATGCTTTATTTAAGGCTGAGAAAGAGTACAATTTTTATCATGAGTATGTGTGTCTCTACATGTGTTCGAGCATTGCAGGTCATGCCTGGGCAACATCTTGGATATGATGTAACTCTGAGGCAGATTTATTTCAGCCTTCTTTTTCAAGAAAGACTGAAAAAATTAGATTCAAATCTTTTGCACCCTAAAATCTTAATATGCACCTTAAGCAATCTGTTGTCTCAGTCAGATAGGCTTAACATTTACATTTTAAAATAATACACAAACAATTCGGCAACTGTAAATATCAAATTTCACATTTGAGTGTTTTTTCTCTTTTAACGTTTAGCTTAAACCTCCATGCCATGTAGTACCCACAGGGAACGCAGGCTGATTTGATATGTGCCGATGTGGGTGGGTGGGGCTGTCTGATGATAATTGTTTAGACCACATATGCCCCAAAACTCTAATTGGGTTATCTTTTTAAGACTTAGCGCTGCAATTGAAGGACAGTGTAAACTATACAGCACTTCTTGTTCTCTCCAGGCAGTGTTTCTAAGGATCACACTGTGAAACATTTAAGTTGAACATATCAAAGTTAAATTCCAGCAGCTATGCCCCTTTCTTTCTAATTTATCCTGGCCTCCATCTGCTATCTGCCAGCCTCATAGCCTTTGGGCTTGTACTTGAAGCCACTCTGCATTCCTCACATACATCCCCTTTCATGACCTATCATCACCAGAAGAAATTTATGGCTGATCATACATCACATCATTATCGTCTGGGAAAACTCAAACTCCAGTTTTCCCCAGACAAAACTTTAAGTTTAGTTTTTCAGCAGTGAATGCCTGAAAGTCAGTATTTTCCTGAATTTAAAGGAAAAATATTTAACAAAATAATACTAGAAAGCATTTTTTATATCAAAATAAATGTTTCAGGTGCCTTGTAAAAGGCCTCATTGAATTTAAAGTATTGAACATTTTGTTCTATTAGTACTACAAACTTCATTATATTTTAGTAAGAGCTTATGGGACAGATAAACACAAAATATTACATGATTATGAAGGAAAATGATACAAACTTTCTATTTTTAAAAAAATCTTTTTAAAAATAACCTCTGAAAGTTTTCTGTGCACCTTTTACTTTGCTGTACTAAATAAAGCTAAGCGCAATCAACTATCTTAATAAGACACCTAATTAATGAGTTCACTTCTTGTTAATTTAGTCTCAGCATGAACCCGGCTGTTTAATGGAGGCCTTCATAGGTTTACTAGGAAATAGTAGTGAATAATCTTGAAGGCAAAGCAAACTCAGCAGACAGGTCAGGAGATTCCTAAAGCAGAGTTATAAAACAACATGCCAAGCATTAAACATCTCACCGAGTGATATTGAATTCTCTGAGGTCCCCCTAAAATTCTTAAATAATACTATTTTGTGTTGCGATAAAATATATTATTTTTATGCCATAATGCAGAGGACACTACAAATGGACTAAACTTAGATCCCTTTGTTAGTGCTTCTGCCAACTACTCGTACTGTATATGTGAAATTTGATGAATTTTCTCCCAAGCTCCAATATTGAACGTGAGGCTAAGATTGAAAAAATAACTTTTTATGTGATGACTATATAAAATTCTATATTCAGTTACAATGTTGGGTTTTTAGGCTAAATGCCCATATCCTAAAGATGGTGCTTGAATGGCTGAAAGTGTATGTCTTAGTCTTACCTTTCATAATGTCGCAGAGTTTTTGCTTATTTTCACTATGAGGAATGCAGTGACTTCATCAGGATATAATGAGGTAACAGCTGCTGGTCAGACAGAGTTTTACCAGACACTAGTGCAAAAAAAGTGGGCTGCTGATAACGCTTCAAGTAAACAATATGATCAGCCTCTGGCTTCTCCTGCTTCCTCTTAGACCTTATCAAGCACTGAATTATTTTTCACTTTAACTCACACTCTGCTAACATGCTCATCACCCATTGCCAAAACACACTCAGTTTTATGACAGGGTGCTGGCTCTGGCAACACTCAGTCACTTCTCCATATCTGAATAGAGTGTTTGTGTATGTGCGTTTGATTGGTGTGTGTGTGTGTGTGTGTGGGTGTGTGCGCGTGGGGGTGTGTGCGTGTGTGTGTGTGTGTGCGTGTGTGTGTGTGTGTGTGCGCGTGATCCATGCAGATGTGTTTGAATTTCAGTGGATATATTAATTTTACTGTCTTTCCCTTGCTGATCATTTGGTATTTTTATTTTTTATAGCAAGATTATGTTTTTTTTTTTCAATCATGTCACTTTCACCTTTAACATTTGACCTCTAAAATTTTGCTGTAAGTGAGCAAGGGAGCACTCATGCCTCACATTCTTTTTTTCCCTCTTTAAAACAAGCCAACAAACAAAAATTTCCCCAAACCTGACTTGTAAAACAATACTCTGAAGATATCTGTGCTCAAACTCTCTCTTTCTTTTTTTCTTTCTCCCTCTCTGCCTTTCTCTTTCTCTCTGTATATGTGTATTTCAAAACTAGAGGTACAATTCCATCTTTGATATTGTTATCAGTTCCACAGTGATGAGGGGTGTGTGTGGAAGACCCACTGCAGCTCTGACCTACTTGGTGCAGTGAATGGGCTGCATGGAGGCTGTTTTTATTGAGTGTGTTTGTGCGGGTGTGGGTGCGTGAGTGTGTGTTTGCTAAAGCTCTGGGTTGGTGTGTGGACACAGGGAGTGTGAGAAGCTGGGTGTTTTGACAGCTTTAGAGTAGTTCCAGCACAGAGCTGGGGCAGAAGGGGGGGATGAGTAGACCTGTTGGAGGTTCGGGGGAGCTGTAGGGGGTGAGAGCAGGGTCAGTGGGGGAGCGGACAGGAGGGAGATCAGATGAGGGTGAACACATTCTCCTAGAATGCTCCTTGGCCATTAAAATGCTACATGATATCTGGTTCTTGGTGATGGATAAACTCATGAGATCATCTGAAACGCTTCAGATGAACCTTGCCTGTGCAGTAATGAAAACAACGTTTTCACTTTATACCAGCTAAAGTAAACAGATAGAGACTTTGAAACACACAAATGGCAGAAATTCCAAATAAATAATGCAAATAAGTTTGCAAACTATAAAGTCAGTTGTTAGGCATGTATCAGCTACAGTGTCTTGCAAAAATATCCATCCTTTTTCACAAAACTCCCAAGTATCTTACTGAGATTGTGTCTGGTAGACCAAAACAAAAAACTTATTTGTGAAGTGGAAGATGAATGATAGAGCACAACTGACCAACCACGGCTGTTCACCAAAACTGAGCAGGGAGAACAATAATCAGAGAAGCATCTAAGAGGTCCATGGTAACTGTGGAGGAGTTGCAAAGATCCACAGCTCAGGTGAGAAAATCAGTTGAGATGACAATGATTATTCATGCACTCCACAAATCTGTTGTCATCGAGGAGCGGCAGGAAGTGTGTGCAGTATGTTATGAGTCAGGTAGGAGACTTAGCAAATAATGAAAGAAGCTGCTCAGCTGAGACCAGAATGTAATCTTTTTCCCCCACATGTAAAATGCTACACACAGCAACAAATGAACCCTGCACCTACACAGTGAAACGTGGTGGTGGCAAGATCATTCTTTAGGTATGCTTTCTTCAGCTGGGACAAGGCAGCTGGTGAGAGGTGACGGAAAGATGGATGGATATTCACCTTCTAACAACTCTGAGTATACGGAACTACAGTGTAACAGTTTAGATCAAAGCATTTCAATGTTTTAGAACAGTGAGGTCAAAGTATAAGATTAAATCCACGTACAAATTTGTAGAACTTGAAAATTGCTGCTCACTGATGCTCTCTATTCAACATAACTTAATCTATTCTTCAGAAGAAAAGACTTGCAAGTGATTTTAGACCAAAAAGTGTTTCAAGAAAACTAAACAATCAGAACAGGTAAACAGAAATGGATGCCACACTTTTCAGATTTTTATTTTTAATAAATGTTGAAAACTTTTAATAATTTACTTACACTTTGCAATAAATATCATAGACTGGGTTATTTGTGCTTTAAAATCATAATTCTTTATGTTCTTGTTGTTTTCTATTCACTATTTTCCCAAACCAGTGAATTTTTTCCCTTTGAAAAGGTAACAAAATGACCCTGAGGCATGTTAGAAATGTCTATTTTATTTTTTTCCTCACACAAATATGCATTTGTTCTCCAGCCACACATTCATTCACAGTTGGTCAAGCATTTATGAGTCATTTTAAAACTGATATTTAATTTAACTAAATCAATTTTAGGGTGTGACCTTTTCAGTTTGAACCGCGGGAAAATCGGGTAGCAAAGACACTTTTTACCCCAACACCAAAATGCCGAAGAATGACCACAGCTCTTTAATCTCAGCCCGGTGTAAAATCTATGGGAGCACATGTCCCTCTCAGTCCATAAAAGAGAGATAAAACCGATGGGAAAAAGAAGCAGCCTGTTTTGTCCCACTGTAGCTGAAAAGGCCAGACATCACCTCAGACTGTGCGGCTCAAGAGTTCTCACAGAAGTTCTGCTCTCCAACAAAAGGGGCTGCCTGTCCACGGCTCTAAGCCCTCTCAGTGCCAGCGGAGCTGAACCCCTGCTTTCTATCAGCATTCCTGCCCATCTTTCATGCTGTTCTTTTCTGACCATGCCAGCTAGGTCAGGGAGCAGCATTTTCTCAGGGTTACTAGACAACATTGGACAAGGAGATTAAAAAAATAGAAATGTAGAAATGCCTAGCAGCGCATTTAGCTTCAGCCCTGCTTATTTTGATACTGATTGTACAAATTGTTTGCTATGCAGCTATTATTATAATAAGACGTGCATATTGTGAGCAAACAGGGATGCAATGAATTATGCAAACAAGTGACCCTGTCAAAAAATAAATAAATTTTGGTGTGCTATAATATGACAATTCTATATCTACTAATGACAGTTTGACATGAACACTAATCCACACCAGGATCTGCTACAAAAATGGAAGCCGCTGTTGCAGTGAACTATGCCAGTTGATGCCTCCTTTGTTTCCCTGTGACCAGTACCAGTATCTGCCAGTAGATGTCTGTCTTCAGTCTTACTCAGATATTTGAATAAAGTTAAGAGATCCTCTAAACAAGATGCACATATGACCAAATGCTCCAGGATATTCACAGGTAATTATTTTAGGTTACAATAAAAAAAAATAATACATTCATATTTATTAAAAGCTGCTGTTTAGATTTGATTAAACCACAGATTAAATCAATGCAATGTTCCTCACCTGTAAGCAATTTTTGTTGCCTGGTGACAAGGATTTTTTTTTTTTAATGTTGTTTTGGTGCTGCTTAACATTCCAGAAATGAATCCTAGGAAGGGACTAAGAAAATGTGGGACTTTCCCGGATTCAGTCAATGATCTGCCTCTTATGTGCGACTTTGCTGGATTCACCATAAGTAACTGGTTGTTATGGGGTAACTGCTATGAATGAGTGCTCAAAATAACCATAATGCCATACAAATTCCTCGACTTTGCCTGTGAATAATTGCACAGGATGCTACCTGTTATTTACAATGTGATTGTTTCCTGCACTTCGCTTTTCTGTGAAACCTTGAAGTGTTTAAGAGGCACCACCTACATACAGTATATCTGAGACATTGACTACAAGTGCTTCAGTCCTTGTTTTAAGTCAAATAAATGTGGCATTTCATTTTGAAGTCAAGGTCCCATAATCTGGTGGAAAATTCAGAGCAGCCATCTTCTAGGAAATTTCACGAGTCCACAAGGATAAGCGTGTTAGATAATGGATTAATGGATAGCTAAACATGCAGTCATCTTTTTAAAATTATGTCATTAAAATGTTTTATTGGTGTGGTATAACATTCTAGTCTTAAATGAACACATCAGTTGTAGAGTAATTAATTTCTATTATGTATTTAACTTTGAGAATTGAGTTAAAGAAATAAGTAAGCTTTTCAATAGTACTCTAGTTTATTGAATATGACTGTAGATACTAAAATGAAGGAAAACAAACAATATTTTAAACATACATGAGGATGGGTTGCTGTCCTTAATGATTCAGTGCAGTCTATCCTCAAATAACTGACTGCATGATATTGCAACAAGGACTGAATTGAAATGTGACTTTGAATCTGTCTCTAAGGTTAGGTTGATATCTTATCTTTGTGTACACTTAAATCTATTTGTCTTGTAAAGTGACCGAGGTAACATTTATTATGGATTGGGGCTACAGAGATAAACTGAGTTGAGTAGAACTTTGGTGTATTAAACTGAAAAACCCTCTTTCATATATCTTTTAGACAGTATGAGCCTGAAGAACACTACTTGATACTTTTTAAAGTTTCAAGACAATTATGACTTAGCTATTTTAAATAATCACAAACATTAAGGTATGGTTTTATTTTTCTTTATTTAGTGGATTTCGTGGAAACAACTGCTTTAGGAGAATGGAAAAGAACAAACGATGTTAGCAGAAAACTTCAGTTTCCTACTAAACTTGAACGCCTCACAGGATGAGTTTGGCGTCCTGGGTAGTGACGCAATGCCGTGGGGGCGTGTCTCTGGTTAAATCAGCTGGGGCAACAACAACACAAAGGGGGAGGGCGGCTCAGCTCAGACTATAGAAATTGGTCGACAAGTTATGCTCAGATTTAACTCGGAAAAGCGGGCGCGTGGAAACAAAGCAGCACATCATACGGGCGAGAGTCGGTAATAGTTGAGCTTAGAGAGAGGCGGGTAAGGAGGTAGCACCACGGGGAAGTAAGAGGAGGAGGAGGATGTTTCAGGGCAGAGGTCCTGTCTGCAGCTTTCTGTGCTACTTGACAAAGAACGGAATCAACGCGATTATCTTTTAGTTCTTCGTGCGTTTTTGTCCGGTTTGAGTGGCCGGCTGAACCCCCAGCAGACTGGCATGTGGGTCAACTCCGGAACCGTCGGAAGGTAGGGACCCCCTCCTGCAGCCAAACCGAATCACATGCTCCTCTTTCGATCTTTATTGTGCACAAAGCAGCCCTCTCGCCACGTTTTCTCCATAAAAAAGTGCGAATAATTAGCGTTTTATCGTTTTGAGATGCATACATTCCCAGTTATTCAGCTGTGATAGATGTAATTATCCAACTACAGGCGGTTTACCAAACGTAATTATATGTTATATAAGTGGGTCATTTCATTGATAAATTATTGGCATTTATTAGATTCAGCACGTGCTGCATAGACCATTAAATTATTATTCGGTGTCATTGTGAAGCGGATGGGCTTGGCTCATTACGCAAGACTCCTCATCGCATCACTTGGGATGGATAGGCTTATGCACCTGCTTTGTGTTGCATCTGAAGCCTGTGTGTGTTTTACGTTGTGGGAGGAAAACAATGGGCTGCCTGGGTTATTGAGTCGCTTAAAGAAATGAATGAGCCAGGTGGTTATGAATGGGGAGCACGAGGTTCTTTTCATTGATGAGTATAGCCATACTACATCAGACTATTTACTGCAACCATGCGGATCACAGCTGGGACGACAGATAAAGGGGGCGAAATCTTGCAAGATACACACCTATTCTTTGCAGCATGTACAGATACTGGCATGCTGTAATGCTGATCCTTGGGCTATGACGCCATCGGAGAGATTGTGTTACGCAGGTGGGTGAGTGGCTGATGGAGAAGCCTCTCACTTCCACCTGGACATAAATGAATAATGTCCTCTGTGTTTCTCTGGCCATATTTTCACTTCCCGTCAGGAGCAGATTAATCATGTCTCGAGTTTTGGATAAATATTTGGCATAAACAGATTATTGCGCAATCCTTGTATTTTGGCCAATTAAGACCTATTTTTTTCCCCCTCATTAAAACATGCCTGGTAATGGACTCAATGTGATCATGGCTCATCTCATTTTGTGCAACATCAAATAACATTTTTTACTTTGTGCAGTTGTCATTGTGGTCAAAAGAAACTCGTCCCTGACGTCTAAGCACATACTCACTGACTTTGAGATTAAGGTACAATTTGGCCAGAAATTCATAACCATTTCATCAGCACTCCAGTTAATGAATCAAAAGATCACAGCTGTCATTAGGTGCACTGTCTGGCGGATTTGTAACAGAGCTACCTATTGTTCTGATTAGGCATTAAGCTTTGACTGTGTCAACAGCTTTGAGATAACAATGTGCTGCACTCACAAACCCACATGGAAGAGTGAGCCTGCATTACATGGCTGGCTTGAATGTTGTGACCCTTGAAACAGGCTGCTGTGGCAGACACACAGAGGTAATAGGGCTTCAAATTGTGCACATGCTTTTATGTGTTTGCTATTTAGTGCTGTGAATACAGATAACCAGAAAAGGACGACTCAGATGGATTTACTCCTAATTAATATTTGATAACTAAGGTTCAGATTAATTTGTTTACATGTTATGACAGATACAATATTGCATCTGATTCACTGGACCTCCTCAGGTATTCTTACCACTTCAATTTTCCCTGTTTGGTCACTTTGCAGCAACAGACTTTATTGTATTTTTATTTAGATTTTCTATGATAGACCAATAAAGAGTAGTGCGTATTATGAGGTTGAGCAAAATTGAGCTTGTTTTTTAAGTATTTCCTCCAAATAAAAATCTGAAACAAGTTGTGTGTATTAAACCTCTTTTGCTCTATACCAAAAGAATATCCAGTGTACTTCAATTAATTTTTCGCCCTGCAAAAACCCTCCATGTTGTATAAACCAACCCTTCGCATAATCTTTAACAGACATTGCCATCAAGAAACCTGGTGGTGGACATTGGTCAGAGTTGATGCAATGATTGATAGAGCTAAATAAATGGCAATCTTGAAGTAAAACCTGCTAACGTCTGCAAAACAGAGACAGAGGTGGAGGTTCACCTGCTAGGACATTGACCCAAGCTACAGTAGATTGATTATTTAACATTTCCATGTCAAAGTTCAATTGAGATGTAAGAATTGAGCATTGTTGTTCTAGTTTTATTTAAATAGTGCAATGACAGCAGTATAAAAATAATTTGAAGGAATGATACTGCTACACCCTTGACTGTTGTAATTTTCATCAGTGGTTAAAAAAATAGGTGCAAAAGGAAGAGATGTATGCAAAAATAACCTCCTAGACATTAGAGTGCGGAACAGAAGGGAGGTAAACAAACGAATATAGCACGAGAGATGAGAGGAAAGAGTAGGTGGAAAAAATGGACAGGGAGAAGGGAGGATGAGCAGAAGGAGGAAGGAGAAGACGATAGGGAGGGAGAGAAAGGAAATGAGGGCATTGAGAGGAGCCCGTCTGTGTTTACACAACATTATTGCTGCTGTGAGAAGAGAGGAACATTCTTTTTTCTCTAAACCAGACTGATATGTAACTGCTCCAAATAATAATAATAATAATAATAACAACCAAAAAACATTTTCATTTACTGTCACATAGATGTACAGATAACATTGTCTGCCCCTGGCTGGTCTTATTATTGCCAGTACCATCTGCATAGTGGGACAGAATACGTACATACAGGCGTGTGTGTAAATGTCTGTTCTTGTGTGTCTGAGTCTGAGGTCTACTGTCAGCCATCCAGGGAGTGATGCAGCAGCTATGAACCAGGTTATGTAACCAGTCTGAGCCAGCTGTGCCTGTGGCAGCCACTGTCTCCAACATATACTCATGCATCTAGGCACACACTATCATGCACACCTGAAAAGCTTGCAAGTTTGTGAGGAGAGATAATACCTTCCATTCAAAACAGAAAAAGTTGTTTAAACAAAAAATTAGGATTGCACCAGAATACATCGTTTTCCACTGTTACGTTCTTGCACCTTCGACTCTGCAGTCATGCCTGTGGTACTGCAAAGTGGCCCATGCATCAAATGAGTGTTTGATGTCTTCGGGTGACAGGAGCAAAGGCTGGTGTGATCTTTAGCGCCAAGAAAGTTGACAAACAAGCTGTGAATGGATGCAGGGTTTAGGATGAGCGGCCGCTGACAGTGGATCACTGACGTTGTTACATAACGGAGAGACGGAGGACAGGCAGGTTGGGACAGCGTGGGAGGGATTTTTGCTTAATGCCATTTCTTGGTTACAATTCAGGAAAGTCTGAGCTTAGAGACTTACTAAAGGAAATGCAATCTGGATATTGAACCTGAGAAATAAAAATGGGAGGAGAAGAGGAACGCACTGGAGTGACGTAAAGGGTGAAGAATCAGTGAGCTGGAGCATTACTTGGAAATGTAATGCTCCAGGGTAGGAGCATTACAGCTGAACCTACTCGGGTTCCTACAGGAACCTACTCAGCTGGCAGGGCCTCAGAATAGAACAGATTTTTAAAGTAATTTTGTATGCAGTGAGAGGTCAGAATGATTAAAAACTGCACGTCATCTAATAAAGCCAGGCTGGCCTTGAAAGAAATCTGCAATGAGACACAAATTGTTCCCATTAAGTTACAATTAAAATCTTAATAAAATGTTTGAGATGCCAGAGTAAACTTCATGTTTATATTTGTATCTATTATCACCTATTTGTCCACTAAATACAGAGCCACATTTTACCATTGAGCCTCTTTGTCCTTGCAGACTGGTTTACTGCCTCGGTTAGAGCCAGGCAACAGATAAAAGTCTAGACGCCTGTGAAAAGTTCACTACAGGTCGCTGACTGAAAATGAAACCTGATCTCTCCAGCTTCTCTGTCTGCTGCTCTGCTCTTTTAACACATGCCTTTCTGCCTCTGCTCGTTTTTCACTCATAAATAGACAATAAATGTTAAACTCTGAGCATGCATGAAGCTGAATGAGTGAATTATAATTGTGCAACTGCAAAAAATAGTCTTCATGCCTCTTGGTCTTTTCCATATTTCATTACATCTATAAACTTTGATGTATTTTATTAGGGACTTGTATCATAAAGCAACACAAAGAAGTTCAGAACATTCAAGTTAAAGGAAATTGCTGCATGATTTAAACATTTTCTTACACATCAAAATGTGAAAAGTGTATGCTCCATATATATGTGCACCTAGATGTTATATTTTTACTTATTCGTAGTTGCAAAATAACTCAATATGAGTCAGATTGGATGAAGAGCTGTATTAAATTTACATTTTCTAGTTCTGACACAAATTCCATTCCTAATTTGATTTAGGTCTGGGCTTTGTCTTGACTGGTTATAATCCTGAATGTTTTTTTTTTTGTTTTTTTTAATCTAAGCCATTGCATTGCAGCTTTGTCAGAGGGTTCATGAGAAGAGAGACATGAATCCCTGGTCCCAGGCTTTTTGCAGGTTCCAACAGGTTATTTCCCAGCTTTGCCCTTTACTAAGCTCCATCAAGCTTCTCATCAACTCTGAGCAGTTTCCCTGTCCCTGCTGAAGAAAAGTAACCTTACATGGGTCACCAATGAGATGGTGTCCTGCTGGGGATGGTGATGTTCAGGGGCAGTTTTCTGTCACATAAAAAATATGCGCTATTTCACAATACAAGTCACAGCATCTGTTCAAACACAGTGCACCACAAGTTTGGTATTATATGTTGACTTAATGCATGGCTGAATGTTTTTGGCTTAATGTGCAGTCCCAGATGTGGTTGATTGATAGGATCTCTTGATTCCCCTGCAGATAGTGTCTGTATCACATCACCACACCCTCACCACCACCCCTTCTGGTTACATCACTGCATGGATGGCCCTAAGCTCATCAGCACACTCGGGCACACACACTCTCATATGCAGTGAGAGTGCTACCCTTTTGAGCTTCCAAGCTCAAAAGGGTAGCAGTAAAGGACTATAGACTATACTCTCATGTCACATCTTTCTTTCTTTTTTTTCAGTTGTGACTGTACATGAGAGAATTGTGATTTACAAAGGCGAGAGACTCATCAACAGTAAAAGCCGTGATTTGTTCCCTTGTGCAACCTTGGTTATTGCTGGTCTTGCCCTTTTGATCCCTGTTGGCATGACTTAGTGACTCTAGCGCTGCTCCCTCTCTCTTGTGGAGAGATTAATAATTCCTTTCCTGTCTTATATTTTCAGCAATTTTCTCGGCTTATCTACTGTCACACAGAAAGCACAAGGATCTAACAATGATAAACATCCCTTCTCCTGCTGTGTTCCAGAGCCAGCAATATTTTCCTCCAGTTTCAAGTGTCCTTTGAATCATGGGAACAACACAGAAGCACTTGTTGCTTTCACAACTGGTTGTTCATCTCATCTTTTCCCACAACACAGAGAAATGCTGCTTCGGCAGCTGCCTTCAACATTTGGCAGGCTGCTGTTAGATAACTGCAAGGTTGCGTTTCTCTTTTATTGCCTCTTCTGTCTCCCTGTACTACGTGCCTCCAAATGTGTCACAGCCACACAGGTGCCAAAGGAAAAGGGATATTTATAACTCCCTAAGTCATATTAAGGCAACACGCCTGAAAGCACGCCTTTCATTAACTCTTTCCCTCCTTTCCAGATAGATATTTATGACATCTTCACATCCTGGTGGAGGTGATCTGACACCCCTTAGAAGGAAGTCTGTTAACCTAAATATACCTCAAGTGTTAACATGGAAAGTTTTCAGGTCTTTAAGTAAAAGAGCAACACCGACTTTTGCAGATAGAATGAAAATACCTTTCATGCTAGAATAGCAGGTCATGCCTGGATAGCAGGACTACATGGTTCACATGTCTGATGAGTAGTGGCCATATTTAGCTACTGGTGTCTGTCTCTGCTGGGCTGGACTGAGGGATTGTGCTGGCATCTGCATCAATGTAATAACAAGCAAAGGCCTTTATGAATGTTTCAGTTGCTCTATTTATGGGGTCCTGCTGTGGCTCTTGGAACGACTTGCAATGACGGATGAGCTGACTAGATGACTGCAGACTTTGAATGTGTTTATGGGGTGACGTTTTTCTTTTTCCGGTTTTTTTTTTGGAAGTGATTAAGTGTATTCCTTCAGGAAGTCTTTAAGTGGGCAGTATTAGTGAGTGTTTGGACATGTTAGAAATGTTTGTAAGCTGTTTAATGTTAAGGGGATTTTGATAAGCTCTTCACAGCATTTGTTCAGTTTAAAAGAGGAAGTCGGCCGTGCTGTACATAACTGCTTCCTCCTTTGGCTGAAGTTAAGCTGACAGGTGGTCACTCATGTATTCACAATTTATTTTTTCCTTTTACCCTTCAATACGTGAGTAACTGGGCCAATTTTTTTGAGTAAAGAAAAAAGTGTTCTAATAAATTTCCCCATTTTGTTAAAGATTTCTTATTTTTCTTTTGCTTGACTTAATCTTTAAAACACAATAAAGATTTGATGTTTGAAATATTTTTTGTTCACTCAAATTTATTTATTTATTTTTTACCATTTCTAAAACATTTTGGAACTTGTAAAAGAAAAGAACTAGTATCTTTAGTGTATATGTGTGTGTTTTGATGTTGACATGTAGATTAAAGTATGTATGGGTGTTTTTTTTAATGAAAATCTACAGGTAATGCCTTCTCCCCTTCTCCATGGGTGTTGCTTTAACCACTTCTTCCCTGGTCAGCCCTGGCCAGATTTGACTCCATTCGTTAATCCTGTGCGGTTCCTCCATGTTTCTTGTAACCACTTCAGGGGTGGTACAACATTCGAAATTTGGTTTTAACCCTGCTTGCTCAGTAAGAGTCCAACTTGCAGTGGAAATGTTCTCCTGGATACTCCAAAAGTGAGCCAATCCATTTTCTTACATCCTTATCCCATTGGGGTCGGGAGGGGTGCTGGTTCCTATTTCCAGCTGTCAACAGTGAGAGGTGGAGTACACCCTGGACAGGTCGCCAGTCCATCGCAGGGCACAAAAGTGAACTACACCGACCTTTATCATTCTGCATAGTGGAAATGATGCATAACTGTCCAGACAGCTTTTTTTTGTCTTTTTGTCTCATTTTCAGAGACATAAAATTTCGGGTTTTCTGTACCTGCAAGCTGTAATCATTAATGTGGCAAATAATAATAATTAAAACGAAATAGCTAAAATAAAAGCTTAAAATATTTTGCTTTGTGAAATGAATCTCTATAAAATGACTAACTTTCTGAGATGACTGGCAAGAAATATTGGACTTTTACACAATATCGATTTTTTTAGATATGCATACTAATCATGGATTGCATTATAACCCTATTATTTATTTCATTCATTAATTTCTATACATTCATCTGACCCAATACTAAAAATATGGTCTTCAGTACATTCACATCTTGCTCATGAGTATGTCTTCATTTGTCTATTTTCTTTAGGATAAAGTCTAGTATTAGTTTTTTTTTCCTCCTTGTTTTTATATGACTTGTTAATTATCAGCTTGTATCATATGTCACTGCGGTTCTAGCTAGTTGTATGCAAACACATTTATAGAGAAAGTGGTTCTTTAGAAATCTTAGCACTTTGTTTTGAACTTTGTAAAACTTAACTAGCAGTTCCCTACGTCAATAATGTACTGTGGATCAGTTTATGAATTCTCATTTAGCAACTTTGAGAGCAACTATTAGTTTTCAAAGAAGTTGCCATGCTTTTATTGCTAAGGACCTTGGCCACTTAAGATACGAAACGGACATCTGTAGTCTTGTATTTTGTTAGACAAACTTAGATATTCTAACATTGGGCTTAGTCTAAAGTGAAAATCCTCCTAGCATATCAAAAGGGTGGCAAGCTGGGTGCAGATGGCACAAGGGAAGTTGAGGACAGTGACCTCCAGGGAAGTCTCTCTTTGTCTGTTCATCCATCTCCCTCTCTTTGTGTTGGTACAGAAATAGCTCTGTGGTCTCTATTACTCAGTCTGTGAGTGGGAACCATGTGTTCTGTTGTGGGGTTTGGCAGAGGTCTCTGAACACTGGACAATGGAGCACTGGGGGCTTCAACTATACATTCCCTTGGCTGGGACTAGGGCGAGAGTTACTGCTCCCAGTGCCCCTTGCTGTCACTTAAAAAATGCATCATCACTCCATTTGTGATACTTTCTCAAACTTGACATCCATTTCCATGCATATTGGATTAACCCATTTTCTCCTTTTTTGCTCTCCTGTTCTCATGTTTCCTAGGGCCCTCTCCATGGATATAGACACAGACTATGAGCGGCCCAATGTGGAAACCATTAAATGCGTGGTGGTGGGGGACAATGCAGTAGGCAAGACCAGGCTAATCTGTGCCCGGGCCTGCAATGCCACACTCACACAGTATCAGCTGCTTGCCACCCACGTGCCAACCGTCTGGGCCATCGACCAGTACCGAGTATGCCAGGAGGTGGGCACACACACACACACACACACACGCACTCACCCCCCACACACAGAAACACACTTTGTAGAAAAGAAGCCACAAATAGACAAACCCTTCTAGCATTTTCCTGCAACTAATTCCTTTTCTTTTTTTTTTTGCTACATAAAACATTTAACTTTAAATGCCACTGTACGTCATGTAGTTTGATCCCATGGTTGTTCCTTTAAAAGCCAGATATAATTGATTAATTATTCCTTTAATCAAACAAAAACACAAATCTTGCAAATAAACATAAGACGTTTGATCTGATAACAATGACATATCTACATTGTAGGTGCTGGAGAGATCTCGAGATGTGGTGGATGAGGTCAGTGTGTCCCTGAGGCTTTGGGACACATTTGGGGATCATCACAAAGACAGGCGATTTGCCTACGGCAGGTGAGAGTGCACATGAACACCAAGCCTTAAGCTGTCCACCAGCCTGAACGTACTGACCTAATAACACATCTGATGCTGGACAACAAGGTTAATTACCTGGAAATATTTTAATGTAGCCAAGAGATACATTGGATAGAAATGTCTTGTTTTTTTAAATATTATTTTATATATTTATACATTCACTGCCGGATGGATCTAATAAAATGTATTTCACTACATCTGGAAGTTAGGAACTTGATTAGAATTTAACAAACTTTTCATAATCAAAAATAGATATACAAGGATAAAGTCTTGTATGTCCATCTCAAAACAGAACATCACCAAATATTTTTTTTAATTTTAGTATTGAAATTAACATTATATTTTCTCACTGCTCTAAGAATGATATGCATCAAGGAATGCAGGAAATATTTCTATTGATTTGATTGATTATGACAAGCAATTTGTGTAGACAAAAAATTAGAATATAGAAGAGGTTCAGTCAGAAAAGGATGTTTTCACACAACTGTGGGAACCTTACATTTAAGTTCTCAGAATTTAATCAATTTTCATTTTCAATAATATTCTAATTTATTGAAAAAACTGCATACATATTTGTTGTGTAATCCGACAGTTTTTTTCTCTTTTGCATTGGACATCCCTTTCAAGCTGTTACATCCTTCCTCCACAGGAGATTATTGGATGATCCCTGTATCCTCTTGTTAGATGTTCTCTTGTCAAATCTGCTTTATTGGCATGAAATGCAGAAGAATTTATTGCTAAAATACAATCAGGAAATGCCACATATCACAGCAAAGTCACCATGTTTTAACCACAAAACCTCCAAACATTAAAAAAACTCGATGACACACCTTATACAACTTTTAACTATTTTTGGTTGGTACACTGTAGAGAAACAATTGGACCTTTTCCAGAAAGCAACTTGGTTTTATTTAAGATATTTGCTCTTGCATACAGTTTCATACAATAGATTCTTTCACCAATCAGCACAAAGACCCCACAATTTTCCCATAAATTTAAGTAGGATGTGTCAAGGTTGTTTGGAAGGACTTTGCATAAGGTGTCACCTTGTTTTCCTTTATTTAAAGGGTTTGTACGTGACACACTTCATTTATGCTTTTGTCAGCTGTATGGAGGTTAGTTTAAGGTTCAAATTTCTAGCCCCTTTGTTGTGTTTACCCACTGTTTAAATGTCTGTACATTCGCCTGGGGATCTGCTACTGTTTGTGTGTGTATGGTTGTTGGCGTGCGCTTGTGTGTGTGCACATCTATCCTCCTTGTGAGCCTGGAGTCAGCTGATTAGAAACACAGTGCCAGCTCAGCTGGTTTTACCCTGCATTGAAACAACATCAAGCATTCTTCCTTAACCATCATCCTTTTTTGCTCCCAACTCTGTTTGTTCCCCTGTTTATCTGAGCCAACCTTGCAACTCCCTTTTCTGTGTGCTTACCACCCGTACTCCTTCATAAATAAGTCTAACCTCTCCAAACAGTTGGCACGTAGCTGCTCTTTGACTCTCCTAACACCTGGCCAGGTTTTTGTTGACATAAAACTTAGAACATCACACTGTCACATGTCTTGTTAGAAGGAGTTCATGAAAACAAGTAGCTGCTGGAAAATAGATTAAACCCAATGTAACTTGAGTCAGCCTCCCTCCAACCCCCCCCCCTTTTTTTTGCAAGTCATCATTGCAGCTAATTGTCTTACAATAAGGAGGTCAAGATAGATCATTCCAAGCAAGCCTGTTATAAATTCCCACATTTAATCTTAAAAACACACCTGACTTTAGGTTTTTCACTTACAGAGAAAGTGATGAACAACAAATAAAGTTCAGTTGTTCTAGTTAATTTTTGTGGCATTTTTTGACTTACACAATTCACCTAAAGCTACAGTTCACAGAGAGGCTACAAAGAATCAAAAAGATCTTATTGTATGAAGTTATTTGTCAATGAAAAGATGCAAAAACAAAACAAAAACAAACAAAAAAACCCCAATAGTATTGGAAATGTATCATGATATACTAAAGGCAATCACCAACTCTTGAAAAAAATATGGACAATGAAACAGTAAGTGACATTACTGAAACCGGATCTTTCTCCATAATTGATAAAAAATAAGACCTAAACTGGTGAGAGAGACAACAAAGAGCCTTGCTGCAACACTACAGTGTAAAATCTACATTTTATAAGCTAAGACCTTGTGGAAGAATGTGTTATGGTCTGATGGAGCCACACTAGAACCTTAGGCTGCACTTAAATGTGGTGGCGGCAGGATCATGCTCTAGGGTTAGTTTTCATCCCATTGAGTTTATATGAAGCTGCATCAAATCATGAACAGTTTTAAATGCAAGTCTGTTTAGACCGAAAACCCTCAGGTCTCTACAAAATGACACATTTTAGTTTTCAGCAAAATTTTCAGTCTAAGAATACATCTTAATCAAGACAAGAATAACTTGAGCATTGTTTCACCAGAGTTCAGGGGGCTGTGGATGAGGGAATTCCTCTGATAGATTTGGAAAATGTCTTCAAGATGGAGCAGGCAAATATTGTTAAGCCAGACAAAGTAGACTGTATGCTGAGACATAAATCTATATATGTACAATTGTGTGAGCTGCATCATGTGCACCTGGCTAAGATGTAGTAATAATCCTTTGAAAAAGTGCTAATGGGAGCTTGCTTGCCTGTGTGTGTGCGCGCATTGTGATTTAATTGCCTGCTGTGTTATATTATGTCCTTGGGAGCTTTTCAGAGATTATCTGAAAAATAAAGAGGACTGTGGAATCAGAACAGCAAAAAGTATCCCAGCTGATTACTTCTTAAGTAATCAGCTACAGGGGCATGTGCAGTTAGCAGTGGGACATGAGATTCATTTCATCTATGTGGTCAATCAAATTAATCTGTAAACTCTCTTCAAGAATTTCCCAAAATTGTTAAATAACAGTAAAACCACATTTCTTCAACATCACATCCTTTGTTGTCTAATTAAACACTCCATAACTCCTGGCGTGTAGATATTTTGCCCATGGAAATGAGGCATATTTTACTGTTTTATAATGTTGCTCTCAAGTTCAGTTGATGATTTACCTCACATGCTCTGATAAGTACTGGATTCCTGGTAAATGTCAAAAACTGCAATGTAGTCATATAATTAAATTGTCTCCAAGGTACAAATGATGATTAATGTAGCAGAAGTTACATAAGTCTGAGTATTCTTTTGCTGCTGAGGCTAAAAGTCTTGTCCTATGCATTGTTGCAGAGAGTGAGGAGTTACAAATAGTTTTTTTTTGCCTTTTCACCAAGAGTTAATGATCCACCCTTGACATTACCTTGAAGTAGGCAGACATGCACCATCTTGTGAGGATTAGAGATCTCCTGCTAAATGCGGCGATCTGCTTGCTCAAACAAACCTGATGGATCTGTTTGAGAGTTTAAATCCAGAACTATTTTTAGACTTCTTTTTCTTGTTGCTTTCAAGGCCTCTTGGAGATTTACCCAACAGAAAGAAAGAGGCTCAAGCCACACAAATAGGTTACGAGGTCTAGACTCCTCTTGTGAACCTCCCCATCATCTGCCACACACCTCCTAGCTCTCACATAAGCTTCCTGCTCCCTTGTTGCCTTGCAGAAGCTGAACAAGCTTCCTCCTTATGCACTTTGCGTAAGTTTTAATGCAAGCTGACATCATGTTGCATGAGTCAGCAGTAGCTCTTTTTTTATTTCGTCTTCTTCTGTTCCCATATATCCATCGAAGCCCAAATGCCATCTTGACTGACATTCCCTACTCATGACAGAGCGTCTCAGCCCACCTTTGTCTCTGATGTCTGTTATTTTGTTTGTACATAAAATGAAGTGTTTTCTCTCTCATCCTTCCCTGTAGGTCTGATGTAGTGGTACTCTGCTTCTCTCTGGCTAATCCCAACTCCCTGCGCCATGTTCGCACCATGTGGTTTCCGGAGATCAAGCACTTTTGTCCCCGAACACCCATCATCCTGGTCGGCTGCCAGCTGGATCTGCGATACGCTGACCTGGATGCAGTTAACCGTGCGAGACGGCCGTTAGCAAAGTGAGATTCATTCCTCATTAAGCATTAACATTCTTTCTGAGACACAACCTGCAATAATGTTGCTCTACTACCTTGCTTGCAAATTGCAAGATATGTCTTATGGTTCAAAAAACTGGCTTGAGGGATTTAAGTGGGGCCTTTTTTCAGTAACAAACCTGTTGAAAATGATACTTCTTAAGATTGAGATAATGTACAATAGGCTCTCTAAAGTGTACATATCACTGCTACATTGACCAATAGGTCTGGTCCTAAATCTCAGACAGTTTTGACTCTAAAGCTGACAAAGAAAATATTTAAGCATCAAACTGGATTTATGCTTACATTCAAGTACGAACTTGCAATGGACTTGACAAACAGAATCTCTGGGGTCTTTTGAAGATGGATGTAGATAGCGGACAAACATTGATAAGTAAAATGCTGTAAATAAGGCTGAATATTGAAATTAAATATAAAGGGTTCAATAAAGCACTAGTTTATGTTCACCTAAACAAACAGGTTACTCCAAGTTTTTAATTTATTTAAATTTTTTCTAACAAATGTGTTTGTTTTTCAGGTATATTTTACAGGATAAATGTCACACTATACACTGAAATTGTATTAAATGATTTCTCAATTAATACAACCAATAAATTATATTAATTTATCAGTTACATCACAAAAACATTTAAATCAGAATGTGAACACTTTTGAGACCCAATGTAACACAAACACAACAGGCAAGAAGCCAAATCATGTGCAAAGAATTGCAATTGTAGGACCAATAGAGCTTAGCTGACATGATAAGAGAAGTTTATCAACAGTCCAAAAGTTGTTGGAAATACAGCCACCCATAAAAACTGCTATCACATCACTGTATTGATGTCACTCAATGTTTTTGTTTTAGAAGTGAGGTGTACGCTCCATGTAGGTACAAAAATGTACATAAGCTTGCTTGTCTTTGCATGAATGGTTGTGGTTGTTAATATATAATCTTGCTCAACCTGAGCAAGGAATGTTGGTTGAACGTTTTCCTTTATGACTCACAGGCCCATCAAACCAACAGACATCCTCCCTCCAGAGAGAGGCCATGAGGTGGCAAAAGAACTTGGGATACCATACTATGAGACAAGCATTGTCGCCCAGTTCGGAGTCAAAGATGTGTTTGACAACGCCATCCGTGCAGCCCTCATTTCCCGTCGACACCTTCAGTTCTGGAAGTCCCACCTGAAAAAGGTCCAGAGACCCCTTCTCCAGGCACCTTTCCTACCTCCCAGACCACCACGCCCCATAGTGGGCATCCCCGACCCACCAGCCACAGACGGCGAAGGCCCCGACTCCCTTTTCTGTCATCCTCTTTGCGCAGATGTTCTTTTCCTTTTGCAGGGTGGCTCCACTCGTGTCTTTGCACACAAAGTTTACCTGGCTACGTCCTGCTCCAAGTTCTATGACCTTTTCACTCTTGATCTTGGTGGGTCAAGTTTTGGGGCAATGGGAGAAGAACAGGACAGCAAGGAAAACACAGAGAGTGGGGAGGAAGATGAGCAGAGCAGGAGAGGAGCCAAAGAGCAAGCTGGGCGCACTAAGAGCCTGGACATTGATAAAGATGGAATAGATGGAGGAGTGCGGGGCCTGAACCAACCTCAGCTGCTCCAGCAGGGGTCTTTGAGGACTTCCCAGAGTGATAATGCACTCCCCTCTCGAGCACAGTACTCAATGGGAGCAATGGGGACAGGTCGAGCCCTTTCTGGATGGGGAAGGGGGTTTCTCAGTGTGTGTCTGGAGCATGTTGATGATCCCATGACTGGACGACCTCGTCTGATGACTGTGGTTGCCATGGATGCACTCATTCAGGAGGAACCATTTAAGGTTATTCTAAATTGTTTACGTTGCTAGTGGTTAAAAAGGTTAATGCATGATTTAGCTAAAAGAAGTAATTTTTCACATAGGGTTAGTTTAATATCATTTTTTCCCCTTTGTCATGAAATGAAATGAAATCATTGTTTGAACTCTTCACTTTGTATTTATTTGGCTTATCTCTGTTTGATATATATATACTGTATATATATATATATATATATATATATTACCGGGAACACCTAGCTAGGACAAAACTAGCGAAAACAGAAGAAATGCATGTTTTTTTAACAAGACTCTTTCTTAATGCTCTGCACTGTGCATTAAATGCTCTTTAAGTTTTCAGTGTGTTTGACCTCTGGGTTTGCTGCATTTCCAGGCAGTGCTTCAGTACCTCTACACAGGCAGCCTGGACGAGAGTCGAGGCGATCTGATGCAGGTGGCCACCATTGCGGAGCTGCTTGAGGTGTTCGACCTTCGGATGATGGTGGCCAACGTTTTGAACAGAGAAAGTTTCATGAACCAGGAGATCACAAAGGCCTTCCACGTCCGCAGAGCCAATCGAATCAAAGAGTGCCTCAATAAAGGGACTTTTGCTGGTAAACCACGTCAGCCACACAATGCTGCAATTTTTTTGTGTAGCATTTGTCATTCTAGATGTGATGCCCCCCATGTTGCATCTGTCTCTTTGACTGATTCCTTCATAGTCATAATTTGACTCGATGACTGTTTTGTCAGTCTGCTTATTTTGTGTTCACTCTACCCCATCCACTGTCTTATTTGTTTTGTGTTGTGTCTCCTTTTAGTGTTGTCTTTGCCTTTTCTGAACAAGACTGGACTTTCACCTTTCTATGCTGTCATTGTTCTATTTCTGATCATAGTGATTATTGTTCCCATAAAACTCATATAAGTTTTGATTGAATAAATTAATAAGAATGTATCTAACAATGTAACTAATTTTTTGGGACAACACAGCCCTCTTTACCAGACTTCTTCAGTGTTCTGCTTAACCCACCACCCTGCATTTGCTTTCCTTCCCATACAATGAGTGGAGAGCTGTTGCATCTCCCTGTCAATTTATCTTTCTGTCTGTCTACCTGTGTCCATGTCTCTCTGTGTGTCTGTCTGGTCCTCTTGCTGCCTGTCTGCGTGTCTGGACGTTCGCCTCGTCTGTCTTTTCCTTTCTGTAGTTTGGGCTTCTGTGGCATTCCACGAGATGAACGCTCTTTTCCCACCCCGGTTTCAGATGTTGTGTTCCGGCTGGATGACGGCTGCCTTCCGGCCCACAAGCCCCTGCTCATATCCAGCTGTGACTGGATGGCCGCCATGTTCCGTGGCTCCTTCATGGAAAGCTACATCGAGGAGGTGAGATTGTCCAGGGAATACAGACCTTGGAGATATGGGGACTTTCAGTTTTGGAATGGAATGTAATTAGATGTCTCAATCCTAAATCCTGAAAAATTGAGAAAAAAGGAAAGGAAGAACTGCCTTTATAAAGAAAAGGTGCTGTTGACATTATGTTACCCTGAACAACCAATTAAAATTTGAAATCAATTAAACTGAAATTTTTCTAAAACATAAACCTGAGATGAGTTTAAATTTAGATGACTAAAATTTGTGTTTTCGGGTGTGAGTGTGTGCATGCATGGTTGTTTGTCCAGTGTGTTTCTGTATGCTCTGCATTGGACTGGTGACATGTCAAAGGTGTACCCTACATCTCCCCCAGTGACCTGAGAAGACGGGTACTAATCCCCGTGCAAATCTGCAAGGATAAGTAGATATGAGTAATGGATGAATGGATGGATAAAATATGGTTACAAATATTCAACCATTAGGAAATAATTAGCACCCTCTATGTAGCTTCAGTCAATAACAAGGTAAATCAAAATATAACTCCTGTTAGGGCCTTTTAAAACCTATTCTGGTAATTTGGTATTACCAAGTTATTGTTACAGATTGTATAGTGCACAGCTTGCAACATCTGATAACATGTGATAAAGGTCAAGGAGTTATTGGGATTAGGTAAATAATTTTTTACTACCTAAACCACACATATGGTTCTTTATCAGATTGACCTACTAATCTTTGTTTCACTCCCGGGTGATGTTAAAGATCTGGAAATAACCACATCTCTTGATGACTTAGACACATATGTCCAGAGATAAGAACTCTGTGTGTAAATAATTGTGTGTAAATACACACAATTGACTGCTTTTGTTAGTCTTCGCCTGACAAAAGACTTCAGATGTTTTTTACCTTAAATTAAACTGAGGCACATGTCTTTGTAAAAATTTGTTTCAACAGGATGAGAAAACAACTTGATTCACACATATAAAAACATGTGCATTGCAGTAGGTCTGACTTCCTGTTTCTATTCTCAGAGGCCATGTTCTTTACCTCAATAAAAACCACAGATCATCGGCTTTGTTTTTATGTGGTGTTCTGAGTTCTAAATGTTTATGTTTGCTGTTTTCTGTGTGAAGTGTCCATATTGTTGAGTTGTCATAGATTAGCTGTATTTTGAAACACTGAGAAAATTACACAAAGGCTACAGAACAATGACAGCTTAGAAAGGCTGTTTCTCTTAATACGTCTTCATTGAAGAAGAGTACTTTCACTGAAACCAATATTTCTCAAGATTTGTTACCTTATGTGTGCTCACCTCTCAGGCTCAGCTTCTGGTAAGGCATGTGTGCCTGACCTGACCTGACCTAGCCTCAAAGGAAGTTGAGGGCTGTCTTTAAGTTGAAGTTCTTCCGACTGTGTTACGCAACAAGATTTCACAAGCTGCCAGTTCAGGTTACAAAGATTCATGTGTTCAGAATAACTACAAATAAATTTCAAACACTTTTGAATAATTTTGTGAAAGTTTAAAATTATGATGGAAACTATAAAAAAATCTGCTTAAATTATATATGTGTATTTTTAGTTATGTATTTTATTTTCTGGAGTCATGGACTTTACTGTTAAGCAAATTATGATTAATGTTAAAATTATTGTTAACAATAATATTAGTAATGTTAATGTTTTAGAGGGGCCCTGTCAGAGTCTTGTCTTGAGTCTGATGGAGAATTTGCAGATAAAAGTTAGTCTTATTGTGGTTGGAAGGAAGACGTGAAACGTCACAGATATGAAGATCATCACCAAAGATAAATATGCAAAATATCAATGGAAACATGCAAACAGCTGGTCAGGAATTAAAAAAATTGCCAGAATGCCACAAATAATTTTTCATTTATAGAATATTTTTTGACATGCAACCTTTTATACTAGTATGAAGACAAAAACAGACAATATTTTTTAGTGGACCTTCTTAGATGAATTAAATTCCTTTTAAATGTAAATTTATCAGCAGCATAAATATTTAATTACTTTAGTAGTCATGTTACTCATGTCGTGACTCTGAAAACATAATCCTTGAAATCAGAACGAGGCTGCCCACAAAACTTTATACGTCAGTATCAGCCAAAAGTTAGCAATTAGAATGTGCCTGTTTCTATGTCAGTTTGAGTCTTCTCTGTTGAATCACACAAAAAATATTTTTAAAATGGAAGCAGAAGTTTAAGACATGATTACACAGTGTAGTTTCTCAACCCAGACACTCAAAATAACTCTGTTTTCAGTGCTGAACAAAAGGGGGTCAGTGTGTTGCGGAATATGCTATGTCATATGGGAACTAGAAACGGTCAGAGCTTCATGAACTGAACTCTTCATAATCATCCTCAAAACCCCAAATTAAAACAATCTTCTTTTAAATGACAAATCAGCTGTTTGTCTTTTTGCTTAACCTACAAACTAGTTAATATGCTTTTCGTTGGAAAGTGTGTGGCGTTCATATGATTTGGTCTACACATTTAAACTTACAAATACGGATGTATGTCACAGTTTTAGCAAGTTCATTTAGGTCAGCAGCTGAAGCTGTAAAAACACTGCAGTCTTTACAGTCAAAACAAGCCTGTAAGATCTGCTTTGACTCATCAGTCCACTTCCTTACAGAGGTTTTAAGTTTTTGCCTCTAGATTACAATGAGATGAAGTAGATAGTGATCAGAGAATCCTAAAGCTGCATGAGGAACTGCACAGTTTGCTGCTTTGAAGACTTTGTAGCAGCGATTCAGTGTGTTTGTCTCTCTTAAGTAGTTCATTTGAGAGGTTTGTGCTATTAAAATCCCCAAGAACAATAATGAGAGTCTGGAGCTTGATGTTTGTATCCCCTGTCTGTGTCTCCGGTAAATCCCACAGAGAGCCTCCATGTTTCCTACCAGAATCTCAGAATACTTTCTGGGTCGATAAAAAACTGCTTAGAGAACTGCCTGATGCTTACGAATTGCTCTCTGGTGAAAGTAACCGTATCTTAGCAGCAAATGTAGAAAAAATGCACAATGGGATCGAGTACAGTACCAAGACAGCCATCTCCAGAGTCATCATGTAGGTTAATATCACATTTATTTCTTTGTTCTTTCACATCTTTTGACCTGAATGTTTAGTTGTTGTTTTGTTACTTTGCATCTGTAGGTCATCACAGATGTTTGTCTGACATCTGTGTATTAACGTCTAATACTTCTGCACTTTAGTCTTACCATGAATATTTTTTAATTTAGCATGAAGTAAACTAATAATGGTGGAATTCTGAGAACAAAATACCATTTGTATCGATTACAGCTCTTATTTGTATATGTCACTATGTCTGAGTCCATTCATTAATGCAACCGGTTCCTTAGCTAGAGCTTTAAACTATAGAGACTACCTTTCTCTGGGACGAGAGACCACACCATTCTGGCATTTTCTTAATTGTTTCTGAGTGGAGACTGTAAAGTGACAGAGTGGGTAGACTCAAAGACCTCCTGTCATTCTATCATAATGGTTTACCTTTACTTTCCTTCCGTTTTCTGGGGCTATTGCTTCATCAGCTGCTGATGAATTGGTTGTATGTAATGTAATGAAACTGTGACAATAGATCCTTTTTAGAGAGTATATAATGAACAAACATGCACCACAAGAACTGAGAACCATTGTGACCTGGTTTTTTTTCAGCACTTCATATTTTCTGTTTATTGCGTTGTATTTGCGTTGTACACAAATGCATTAATGTACAGAATTTTACAGTTTACCCCCATCTTCTCTTGCTGCTATTATATTATAGGTATCAATTCCTAACACCAGTACAGCATGTATGCATGGAGTGCTTGAGTTCCTGTACTGTGGTCTCCTGACACCGTGTCCTGGATTGGAGCCCATGGAACTAATAGTTCTGGCCAACCGTCTGTGTTTGCCACGACTCGTTGCCCTCACTGGTAAGTATTTCTGTGTGGAGTGCTATAAACACAGCAGAGTCTAAACCCCACTCTCTTTTTTGTCCCCTACCAACTGAATGCAATTGAACACTGTTTAATTAAGATTCACATTTTGAGAACCTAATTTTATAACTTTTAAGAATAATGAAAACCTTTACCTCTAATGTAGTTTAACACAAAGGATTGTAGAATTATTTGTCAGTGGGGCATGCAACTAGAAAATACTTACTTTAATCTCTTTAATTTTTTGCCTCTTCAGAGCAGCATGCTGTGGATGAGCTACTGCAACTGGCAGTGAACGGAGTGGACATTGATGGACAGGTGCTAGCTTACCTTGAAGTTTCACAGGTGTGTTTTGACTTAAAAGTGCATTTATGTAAACAATCGCTTGCGGTCATGTATGGTGAATCAGTTTGTATTCATTTCATACAGACATACATTAGTTTTTTTATTTATTTTGAAGAGTAATACTTTCTATTTTTTTCTTGTCACAGTTCCACAATGCCAAACAGCTTTCTACTTGGTGTCTTCATCACATCTGCACCAATTATAATAGCATCTGCCGCAAGTTTCCCAAAGACATGAAAGCAATGTCTCCAGGTACGCTACAGTCAACTTGCTCTCCTGTCCCTAAAGTTCATTTCATTGCTTTTCTGTCATTCTGCAATTTTAGTTTTAACCAAAATGTAGAATGCAATTTCTCTACATTTGGGAATTTCATTAGCCTGTTACCTTAAATCAGTTACAAATGATATTTGTACAAACAGCATTTTTTGAGGACAAATTTGCATTCTTTCTTGCAGAAAACCAGAGGCACTTTGAGAAGCAGCGTTGGCCTCCTGTATGGTTCTTGAAGGAGGAAGACCGCTACCTGCGTTCTCAAAAGGAGCGTGAACGCGAGGAAGAGATCCTGCGCAAGCAGCACACCAAACGGGGCTGGTGTTTCTGGAGACACCCGTCTTCCTCTCCACACGTCTCCTAAGGGGTTTTCCACTTTTAGCTCTTGGATCTTCCCCTCAGCGGATGCTAACCCCTGGATTAGCAAATAGAGAGGAGAATGGTTGTGATCCCTCTATCTGTGGAGAAATAACTCTCAGTGCTAATATTCCTGAATGTCTGCATGCTTGGGAGGAGTGTATGTGCCTCTTGGTGGGAGTGGGTCGCCACACAACTGTGTTTTGGTGGTGGGACAGATTGGAACTCAACAGAAAGGGTATTTGCATGAATGTGCGAGTGTATGAATGGAATATAGTGATGCTTCCAAGTTGAGACGCAGTGATCTCTCAAAGGACAATGGCGGTGCAGAGTAACCCTTCCTCCTGTACGTAAATGCTTTTTCTCCCTCTACCAGCACCCAATTGCCTTGGAGTGTTGGAACTGGAAGCAAGGGCTCTCTTTTCTCTCTGGTTTCTCAGTCTTCAACCTTCACATCGACCTTAATAACTTTTAAACATTTGACACTGCAGCTCCCTTTGGTGGGTGGGGGAGTCTACGTCTGCCTTCACCTCTTATATAGACTGTTTGCTAGCACACGCAGATGCATCTCCACATTTCACCCTTGTGAAACCAGCAGTAAATGCAGAAACTAACACTAACAATTAGCTCATTGTTATTACTTATCTTTTAATCACTTAATGTGCATTTTGGGGCCATTTGGGATGCTATTATATTAGAAGGGTAAAAGAGCAAAGACCTCAGAGAAAGTAAAAAATCACCACTGCAACCACAGATACAATCGTTTTATTGTATTCTCAACTACATAGGTAGTTGAGAAAATAGACATAAATTATGTACCAGTTAGTCCTCATATCTCTTTTGTCATGTAATCACTTATTTTCAACACTTATTTTCAAAATGTTCATGGAGACTGACATGGAGCCACTCTATAGCACTGATGTATTATTTTTTTATTTTTATTTTTTAAAGGGCTAGCCTTACGTAATACCTCTGTCGTGAAGCGGAAATTTAATACAGCATTAAATGTCCTCGGCCACTAAGGTGCATTGAACCATTGGAGCAAGCCTTTACACCCGTACACCACCAGGGGTCGCACTGCTCAGGGTCCTATCACTTCCGTAGTAGGTGTTTTATTGTATTTATCAAATATATTAATTTCTTCGTGCAGAGTGTTACAGAAGCACATACACCAGTTCTCTAGTGGATTTAAAATATTGGATACTTAAAAGGGTTTTCAGCTGATTCTGAATACCAAAGGTGTAGTTCTTCCTTCTCCCTTTATTTTTGTTTATTTACATTTTCTAACTTGGGAGGGGCGATAGTAGAAACTAGAACAAGTTTTAGAAGCAGAAGGCAGTATTAGATGCCTGTTACAAGTAGAGCCGGCCCAAGGGGTAAACAAACAAACCCGCTTAAAACTTCTTATTTATGATAACTTTTGAAATTGGCAGGTCAGACCTCAAAAAAAAAAAAGTTGAAATCTCCATTACCCAGGAAAAGCTTGATACGAGCAATTCTAGTTATGTTAACAGTCCTAATTTAACTTCAGTATTCTTTACTTATTTACATTTAACATTGCAAATAAATCTGGATAATTAACTGGCATTATTCAGCTACCACTTGTGAGAACAAGCTTTAAAGGGTTATGCAGAAACACCCACCCTACCTAAAGGGCTGGCTCTGGTTGTAAGAACTATAGATGGTGCATTTAAAACATTGCCTTCCATTGTCTGCTAGAATTAAACATTGGTGCTGAAAACAGTGTCCACATGAACACAGAGGCACACATAGTTTAGAGGACTGTCTGATGGTTTATTTATTTGTGATTTATTTGTGCAGAACTTACAGAAACTTTAGAATAGTTTTTAAATTTTGTAAACTTTTTGTTTTTTTTCTATTCACAGAGTCTGTAAAAAGCTGATAAAAGATTTTAGAGGTTGAGGTTTGCTCTGAATCCTGGGATGTCTTTTGCTGCTTTTATATTCTAAACCAATGTGACGTATTCCTTCTTTCTGGCAATTCTTTAGATTCATTTTTTTGTTGTTGTTTCACCAGTTTGAGCAAATAGGGTTTTCTCATTTAGGGTGCTAATTTCTTTGGGCTTTCATTTGAATGTGGAAAGAAAAAAAAAAGTTGCAGCTGTGAGTTTTTATTAGCACGTTTTCTATTTGTGGGTTTGCGCCCCACAGCTTTACCCAAGCAAACTCTCTGAGACAGATAGATTGTGTGAGGCATGTGGTACATTATGCTGTTGTTTCACAGGAGGTGTGCAAAGCAATTTTCAACTACCAGAATAGAAGTCGTATAGGTTCTCACTTGGCCCGAGTGAGAATTGAGCTGATTTAGTGTGAGAACGAGAAAACTGAGTAAAAGTGAGCAAGCCTCAGTCAGCGTCAGTCGCTTTCCACATGCTGTGGAATGATTCCATCAACATTTGAAGTTACACAACTGCAGTGCTGTAGGAAATTTAAGAAGAGGAATTTTGTTGCCTACAGAATCGCTAAACAGATCTTGTGTCCTTGTGCCTTATGATTCAATCTGCAGACTGGTTCTGCAGTAACCGGCATGGTAGTAGTAGGATTCAGTGATAATGTCAGAACTGTAAAATGTTTTTCGGTGTTTTTATGGGCTCTCTGCTACAACCTTTTTGAAATTTGAGGGACAGAATTTTTAAATCTGTGAGTATGATATTTTTGCAGATAAAGGATCTTTTTGTTTCTTCAAACAGCGATTTGAGACAAGGTTGTTCTAATGAAATGGCTTAACACTAGATATACAGCGTCCTCCACAATTATTGGCACCCCTGGTAAAGATCTGTTCAAGATCCTTTTACAGACCTTCAGAAAAACTTAGAAAGTAGGATTTATGAAAAAAAAGATTGGTTTCAAATTTCTTAGATATATAATTATTCACACTGTGGTATTTTATTGTCCTTATTAATTCAGTTTACTTATATTCACCATTTTGTAGTGAGAGATTATGTTACATCAATTAATAAAAAGGCTTTTTGATGCAGAGGTACCAAAACTTGAGTAGGATGCTGTTCCATTACAGTTATGTTTCTTTATAAACCAAGTGATTAAAAGGTAGCCAGTAAACATGGATGCTTGACTCCTGCAGTATAACTTCTAAACCACTGACTGTGAGAAATCAAAGCTTTGTGAAATGCACTGGCGGGCCTGTGCACTGGATTGGTGCAACATGCTGTGGAGTGCAATGGACTTGCATGATGTCCAGACTTTGTTGGTGTGACTTTAAAATGCAATTTGTGTTCTATGGGTTTCTGTAGTTAGCATGAATTTCTCTCTTAAATAAGATAGTTCCTAAACCATCTTATTTGACTGTAGCATGAAATTTCCACTTAAGTTATTAACATTTTATTTAAAGGTTGCGCTCCGTGAAGCTGAATAACAGGCCGCATTTAGTGTCTTGAAGGTCTTTTTGGCACTGAACCCTATGAAGGTTCTCGTCTTTGTAAGTGACTTTATTCACATGTCTTTGACAACTCAATGTAGCATTAGAGCATTTAGCATTTGCATTTTTAGGGTATAATGTGAGGAGATCAAAAGACATGAGCTTGAAATCTAATTTAGAAGATCTGTTTGATGCCGCAGATGTCCCCTTGTATGCTGTTACTATTAATGCAATGAAATAAGGTTAATCTTGTGATTTTAAAAATATTTGATGGTTTGGGTATTAAAGTGAATAAGTATACACAAAGCATTTCATGTTTCTAAACAGCCTGCATGCATAGGTGAAGGAAATGTGCAAAGTAAAAGTTTCCTAGGTGACAGATATGTAGACGTTTGATTTTCTGGAACTTTTGTTATTGGGGCTTTAATTACAGTTACTAAATACCTTGATGAAGATGTGGGAGGTTTTATTATATACAAAAAAAAAAGCACGTGATGCCAACAAGCCAAAGTTACATGTTCTCACATTTTGATATTGGATTTACTTTCATCATATTGTTTTTTTATTCTCCCTCTGTGTCTCATCCTTGGGGCACTTCTTCCTACTTTTCTAGCTGGTATCCCTGCTTCATGGACCTTACCACAGGGGCCGCGTTTCATTGGCTGATGCCCATTCTATTTTTAGAGCGGCTACCACGTGCGTGGTTGTCTCACAAACACATGCTTCCCGTTAGCTAAGTACAGCATAATGGCAGAACTGATACAACTTCTACACCTTGAAGCCTGTCTGCTACACAGTCCTACGCTAGCTAAACAGATCAATATGCAATGTGTACTGTATCTGACATACACTAAAGATTTTATTTTAGCAGAAAAGGCTTTGGACTAAACTGTTACTCGTGTTAGCCACTTTAGCACCAAGTACAGTGTATCAGGCCTAGGCACACTCAAACATTTGCCAACAAACCATAGAAGTCACCCACTGATTTCAAAAGTAGCCTACAAAACGATGAATGCCCGACTTACCCAGTCTTGCAAGAACAATAGGCATAGTGATCTACTGTAGTCCACAGTTATATTGATGTAGAGGGTGTTTTTTGCTGTGACGTGCACACTGTTGGAGGCATCGCGTGGCTCAAACACCTTGATCTCATCCAAAAAAGATGACATGAACTTGTTAGTTCCTCTGTCCATTGTAGTAGCTGATATATTGTGAAAATCCGGTAGAAATGATGCACTAATCGAGTCAGAAATACACTGCAGAGAATCAGTCAAAGTAGAAGATGCCATGTTTACATAGAAACAACGTGCCGCGAGGCTTTGTTTGTGAGACTGGCGGCCATGTGGGATTTTCTAGGTCGGTTGTGGGCGGAGCTTGGTAAGGTCCATTGTGAGGCTTAGTGAGGGAGAGAGCACCTCACAATAATTTGCTTGCTTTGGTGTCTCCTCTCTTGTGCCTTTAGTGAAATCTCACTTTCAGTTCTATACAGAATGACAGCAATGCACCGATAGCCAACTAAGCTCATGTGTATGCCTGTGAAGCCAAGAAATATACAACACATTAACGTAAAAAAGAAAGTAGCTTTTTTAAGATCAAACGTCTTGGATAATAAATGAGTTGGCTTCCTGTTCTATTAAGTAATTTAATAATGCTTGTAATTTTAATTGATAACCTGAAGAGCTTAACAAGGTTAATGTCATCTATGCTAAAGCTACATCACAGGTGACTTGAGTGCTGAAACAAGTTGGAAACTAGCAGTTTCTACTGCACTCTTCCAGGTGCCTGCTCCTTCTCTTGTGTAGCCTAATAATAATTTTTGTATTCTCTCTATATACTCATCTCAATCAGCATTAAGATACTGTGTTCTGTTTTTCGCTCTCTCTAAGTCAAATCCAATTATTGCTTCCACTGTTTATCTGCCATTTTATATTGCAATCACACATAGTATCCTTTCAGCTGAAGAGGACTAGCTTAACAATAGGCAAAAATATTGGCTGTGACAGCTATATGTATGCTTTAATGAAGATGGGGATTATCCAAAGTACAGCAAATGTAAATTTGATCAATTCCAGCTGCAAGTAACTTCTCACCTTTTTAAGTGCACAGCACACTATTAACTAAGTTAGAGTGTAAGTAGGAATGTATGAAGTCATTTATATCGACAGACTTGCTGTAATTAACTCCCGGTCAATACTGTAATTGTAAGTGGATTGTATCTATGGTATAGTATTGTTATGCACTTTTGTTTCCATGAACTCTTATGGGTGTTATTTACAGTCAGTGTTTATGTTATGTTATAAAAGTTAAAAAGAAAAGAGCACACCACACTCACATGTTATTAAGGGCTTTGACATAAAAAAGAAAAAAAAAATCTGAATGTTTTTGCTGCTGTTGCAAAAAAGTTTTGAAACTAAAATTTTGTAATGTTTCTAAACCACTGTGATTTGTACAAAATTTAAAAAAGAAATACAGGAAAAACATTCTTTTTCTGCCATTTCAGTATTTTGATGTTTGACTTGAATTTTATTAAATCTGTTAATCTTTTAAAAAATTTCTTGTGTGTCGTAATTGTGTGATTTTTGTTATCAGCGTCCATTTTAGTTTTAAAACAGAAAGAACAGCTTATGTTGGTTTTATGAAAGTATTTTTTTATATATAAATGTCATAGAGCTGCAGATTTAGAAAATGTCAGTGTACAGATCAGGTCAAAAATTTACTTCCACTTATTGCAAGTTATACTTGAGCCAGTTTTGAAATAGTTAATCTTCTGACAGAATGAGTTGAATTAATTTAAACTTGTTGGTTTCTTCCCCAGACCCAGCTCTTGATTTACTGCAAACTTTCATTTGCAATAGGGTTAGAGCTCTCAGAAGCTTAACGATGGGCTGTTTTATCCATTCAAAAACCTGTCTAAATGTGTATTTGAGGTTCTTAGGCTATTGAAAACATCAAATTTGTGCTGGTTTTAACCATCAGATCCAAATTATCACCATTTTAGCAGGACGACCACACAAAACATACAGCAAGAACTAGAATAAAATGGTTTGGATCAAAACATAATCAAGTGTTGGAATGGTCTCAATCTAAATTTAACTAAATCTGTGATGGTATCCAACACTCGGAGTAACTGCTTCTATCTCCAGCAAAGTACCTCCTGGTGTGAAGAGCACGTGGGAAGAGAAAGAGCTGAAGACGTGTGAACCAAATTTTCAGCTAACTTTCTTTAAATCTAGTTAAGGCCTGTGTGTTGGTACGAGGGAACTAGAAACGTTTAGCTATAATTGTGGTGGTTTCTGTGTCTTGCTCTGCTGAGGTATAAATGGGCTTACAGTTGTCTTCGGTTCCACTAAAGCACATGGCAGAATCTAGTGTTAATAAAAAGTCAAAATAAAAGGCAAACAAAATACTTTTTAAAACCACAATTATTCTGTTTTTTCTTCTATCACTACCCTAAAGGCATTAAGCTTCACATGCAGAAACACTAAGGTTGATGCAGCTTTGCCACCTTGTGGCGAAAAGGAGCTATGCAGCCGCTGTGTGCTACACAGAAAAAAAATAACAGTACTCGAACTACTAATTTAAAATGACATTTTGTCCTGTTACATATTATCAAAGGAAAAGAGAGACACGTGCATCCAAAAGATCAACACACTGGGAGTTGTAGGTTTTAATTACACAGATAAAAGGATCACACAGACCCACAGCAACATGGGGGATGAAGTTGCAATGACGACATTTAGTGATGTGGCTGATAATTGATACTTTCAAAGGGTCATTATGGAAGGTAGCACCACAGAGCAGGAGAATATTTGAGTGTAGATGCTATTTTTATATGTGTCTGTTACAGTCACACTTACCTCTACTGTAGTTTTCCTGGGAAAATGAACTGGTCCGAAGTTAACAAGCTGACGTTTACTAGGTGGTGACGTGCATCAGTTTTCCTTTGATTCCCCTGTTAAATAAGCAATCAAATATCCATGTTGTAGCAGTGCCATGGTCGCCACCATCAGTTTAGCACTGATTACAGACCTCTCAGTAGAACAAGTCTCTGAGTCACGGACTGTGTTCAAAATTCCCACAAAACCTTGCCCCTGCTCGCAGCACACAGCTTTGGGAGTCACTGAGACAAGCTGACATCACCACATCTGGATGTCATTTCCTTTGCTTCTCCTTAGAAGCAGATAAAGTAGATGTAAATGTACAGCGCTCGTTCTCTGTCGGGATTTGTCGATCAGCAGAAAGATTTGGCTCTGAAGGAGCTGACAGAGGATTCATAGCAATCTTAACATCTTAGTGCGAGGATCTGCACGAATCCATCGCCATTACATTTTTTTGTCCACATTAAGAAGCTAAAAATGTTCATGTCTTTGGGGATTTACCGTCTAAACGGTCAAACACACCAATATGGCAGCAAGCTACTAAATATAAGAGCCACGCTGCATAATGCGCAGCATATTGAGCAAGCATCACTCCTCTTGAACATTAACTAACCATACATAACGTGTTTTATTGAGATTTTAAATTATACAAACACAATGTGGCACATTTTGTGCAGTGGGAATAAATTGGTACATGCTTTTAAGAATTTTTACAAATAAAAAAGATAGAAACGTATTCATTTATATCCAGCCCAGTTTCCTACATTACACGTAAATCAAACACAGTGAAACCATCTTCCTTCAGAAGTCACCTTCCAAAATGTTATGCGTGGCAGAAAACAGTGGAAACACCTTAGAGTGAAAACACCATCCCCTTTGTGAATACTGGTGGTGGCAGCACCATGCTTTGAGGATCCTTTTCTTCAGTAGGGACAGTGAAGCTAATTGAAGGTGATGGGAAGATGGATAAAGTTAAATACGGGACAATCCTGGAAGAAAACACAGAGACTTTAACACTTGGGAGTGCGGTGGGGATTCCAAAAGGTCAGTGATATACAGCTAGATGATGTTCATCTTCACTGTTTTTTTCAGAAAAACACAGTCGTTAAATTTGTCAACCTCCAGCCGACCTGAGTGGCAAGGTTCAGATTTTTATTTGATAAAAAATAACACAATTTTCTTTCCTCTTTCACCTAAAAGTTTTGTAAAAGACAATAAAGCTTGTAACTGTGAAAAAGATCAAGAATTACATGCGAAAGACACTACCTGAAGGAGGGCAGCAGATTCAATAACAGCTCATTCCTTCACGTTGTCAAGTCTCCTTATAATTAATTTGCTTGATGTTGATCCAGACCTCCCTTTGCTTTGCTCCATAAACAAACCCTGGACACACATCTCTAAATCGGAGCTTTTCAAAACATTTGTGACACTACAGTGTAAAGAAGTTCTAAGTAAAGAACTGTTTTGTTTTAATTGTCTGAAAGTTACATAGGTTTTTAGTTGTTTAGGCCTGTCATATTTAATGAATGAGAATCTTTGTGGAAGCCAAATGACTGTGTTTATGATGTCATTAAGCTTTAGATTCACAAAAACTTCATTGATCCCAAAGGAAAGTTAAAAATGGGAGGATCCAATTTAGAAAATCCTACTTTACTTGTCACTAAGAATGTACTTTTAAATGTAATGTAGCACATTTACACTAACACTCGTGTGGCTAACTAGTGCACATGCCGAGAGATATCTCAAGGTTGTTGTGAAGCTGCATAGCTGAGCACTGACCTCACCTGGAAGACTGATGAGAAGACTTCCAGATTCACAGAATGTGTGCAGATCAGAGCCTAAAGATAAGTGTGACGTTGCTTTACTTTTTTGTTTCTAGCGTGGCTGTGCGTTTGTCATGTTCCCTTCCTGTTATCAGGTCTGTCTGTTTGTCTCTGACTTGACCCCAATTGTCTTTCACGGGGACATCCTTGTGGTATTTGCCTCTTTCTGATATTTCTTTCCTATGTAACAGATATAAGTTATACATAATTCAACTCACGTCTTTTAAAGTCTTTCCCACATACTCCTTTTTTACATATATGCCTAAAATTAAATGATGCAATGGCAAATTGTGACCACAACTCTAAGTGTACTTTGTTTACATGATTTACAATGACCCAGTCACAGACCTAAAGCAACTTGTAAAAACAAATGTATATAAATAATCCGGATTCAATCTGATTTGGTTTTCGCTGTTCAGCAAAAAAAAGCCTACAGATGTGGAAAGCTGGTTGACTTGTAACTTAGAAGAGCGGACTACAAAAGCATGCCGTACTTTTCAGTTTAAAAAAAAATTGTGTTTTTTTTTCAAACCATGTCTAATTTTTTTGTTCCACTTAAAAATTCTATTTTACTTTGTGTTGATTAATCATATTCCCTTTCAGTAAAATACGCCAAAGTCTGTGATTTTTACAAGATTTAATTCGTGTATGAGAGCTTTTGCAAGGCTCTGTCACTGTCTGGTAAAATAAATTAAAACACCTGGAAAATACTGGGATATTTAATAATATAGTAAAAAGTTTGAGGTGGCCTTGACTCAGAGGAAACAAAAATCTTTGTGTAATTTGAAGTTAGCTCAAACACCAGCTCTGCTAACGTGTCTTCTGGAAAATAAGTGAGTTCATGAGATAAGTTTGGACATTGAGCTGCCTCACTTTTGATAAATGCCTCACCACTCATGGACTGATATGCTGTAGTTTGAGGATGATGTGCCAAACAGCTACACAAGTTCCTTCTTCTGCTTCTGCTCACCCGTCAATGACCTGTGCAGAAACATTTATTCAGTTAGGTTTTATTGTTTGAAAAGCAGCCACTTGGAACAATACCCAATATCAATGTTAAAACATGAGCTATAGTCAAACCCCATCATACTAGAATCCAAGGAATGTGTTGCAGTTACCAGTTTTGATAAGCGAAGGAATGTTCTCCAGCGTGATTTGGCACAAAGATTTATTTCAGTTGAACTGCATAGTTTCCCCGCCAATTACCTCTCTTGTCATTGCACAATAAATAAATAGGATCGAATCTTGACAAATGGATAAAATCTTGCATGTCAAGTTCAGACGGTGTGAAATTCATTGGTGCAAATGTCAACATGTTTGAATATCTTGCAGTGAAGTGTGGTTCTAAGGACAACTCGAACACAGATACTCATAAACGGTCTACAGTTTCTTGCCAATTGAAGGATCTCACACAGGCATTTTGGCAAACATATTGCCAGCGCGGTGCAACAAGTCAGCAGTGCAGAGCTCAAGGTGTGACTTAGATACTAAACACATGTCTGACCTTTTAACATCACACTCTACGTCTGATTTCATAAAAACATTGTTATTCCCCAATAAAGATCTGCAATTTGACAAGCCTCCAAAGAAGGAGCTTAGTTGAAGACTAAGATGATTCATGTAACATCTTAAGCTCATAGATCACTCATATGAACTGCAGTTGTTTTCCAAGACATCTGTGTGAGGTAAAGAGTTTAGTGGGAACAAAAGAGACCCTTGGAGGACGTGTCTGACTGGACCACTCAGCACTCTGTCACCCACACTCAGACCACTGGTTTAGACTGTGCCAGGAAGACAGGAAACTGAACAATCAGACTCCCACCGCTGGAGAAGAGAACTCACTAAATGGGGGAAAAAGAAATCCCCTATTAGCTCACATTAACACATATGTACAAACAGACACACACACACACACACCCCTGCACACCCCCACACACGCACGTGCACACACAAATCCCCACCGGACTTACAAAACTCCCACATTTATACCCCATCCTCAACAACAGCTGCCACCGCACCCCAGCAGAGGAAATGCCAAAGTCCTCTGAAGTGGAGCATAACAGCACTGCAGTTCTCATCCACCATTAAGGGCTGGGAGGCTGGAAAGGCAGGAGAGCTCCTAATAGCAGGAAGTCGTAAGAATAATGCCGGCACGAGGATGTCACGCTCCTTGTCCTGCCAACTCCAGCCAAATCAGCAGAGTCACAGAACTCTGAATGGAAATGGATTAAAAGTGTGTGTGGGGTAAAAGTGCATTCAGCACTAAACAAATCCTTCCTGAAGGCATTAAATTTGCTAAGTGTCATATGTGCTGTTGTTGAACTAGCAATTCAAATGAACATAACATATGTATCACCATATAGTAGATATATAGTCTTTAGATATCTTTAGATATTTCTTCTAATAAGTGACATTTATAATGTTGAACTCCCATTTTTGCCTATTGATTACATTAAGTGTTGTAAAACATGAAAGTATCAGGAGAAAATCCTGAGAATAAAACCTTCATTTTTGTTAGAGGTGTGAATACTTTTTTCTAATTTTATCTCATAATGACCACAAAATTGAATGTATTTTAGTTAGTTTTTTAAAATCCACCAACACATAGTAGAGCATAATTTTGAACTGGGAGGAAATTATATAAATCTGGGACAGATTCTGATCTGAAAGCAAGTCACTGTATGTTGCCTTGGAGTGAAACTCCTCTCCAGTCTCATGTTTTCCAGCCTTTTTTCAGTTTTTCCTTCTAGATTGCTCTGTTTTTAGCTATCAGTCCTCCCGTTAACTCTTAACCGTTTCCCTTTCTTGCTGAAGAAAAAGGTAATGACAGCATGAGGCTGTCACCACCTTGATCAATGGTCTGCTCAAGGTGTAGTTTCTCCACAACTTTGTCCCAGACCTGCCTGCTTTGTTGCTTGGTCATCATGCCGTTTGTCCTCTGAAGCCTTCACAGAACAGCTGTGTTATTTTTTTAACATCTTGAAAATGATATATTATTGTCTTGTTGAATGAATACTTTTGCGAGACACTCTAGATGAAAAATTGGAGGCGTTTTTTTCACTGGGGGCTGTATGTTCTTCAGAGAACTACTCTTATTTCCCCATAAATCGAAAGTTCTGTATAATGGCTCATAATGAAAAACAAGCAAACAAAACAATTCTTGTGAATAACATAGGCATGAGATTTCAGGGTGTAACAACCTGTGACTTTTATCCTCTGCATCTTTCCTGGATTATCTAAGAATGGCAGCTAAGCAAATTAAAGAGCTCAGGGACATTCACATAATCCACAATCCTAAACCCTTGTGCTAGTGACCCACTGCACGAGTATGCACAGTGTGTGTGACTGTAGTGCAAATGCTGTCTAAGAGTCTGTTGTCAGCTTGCATGAGTGTGTGTGACTGAAGAGACCCCCAGTTGCTCTTTAAAACTGAGATTGTTTTTTTTTGTTGTAATAATCAGACCCAGTTCCCATGAAATTGGTCCTCTATGCGGCTTGTTGAGAGATAGCCTGTTCTGTAACTGGCTTTTCTGCAGTCTGCCAAGGCCCATTGGGGGCCATTTTAAAGACAAGAAGGGATTTAGAAAGCCTGTCAGAATAACCACAACCACTGGACTTTAACCACTGCAGCTTCTATCAACAGCATATTTGTTCTAACAAAGCTCTTTTATTAATGCAATTACCACCAAATGAATAAAACGACTTATTTATCTGCATGATGAAAGAGTGTAACTTACAGCAATGTGACATCCCGACATACTAGAATATTATTGAAAAGGTTGATAACTCATAGATTTGTTGAATATGACATGCAGCTTAAATTTATTATTTTTTGTTAGTTTTTTTCTCTCGAAATTTTTAATATAGCCTAACATAAAACCAATACAGATAGCTGCTTGTACCGGTTCTTCTGGCGGCTTCTTCTTGTTGAAGGGGAGTTTTTCCTCTCTACTGTCTCTACATACCTTCTCAGTATGAGAGATTGCTGTAAATTGATTTTCTGCTGTCACTATGTATTCTTCCAGGAGGAGTGAATGCTGCAGGTCAATGACTTGATGCAATCTGCTGAGTTCCCCGAGATAGAAACTACTTTTAAACTACTTTGAATAATTAACTGAGCTTACTGTACTTTCTGATAACTAGGATCAACTGGATGTGTGTATGATTGAGTAGAAAAATTTTTCTTTCTTGGAAAGTGCCTCATGACATTTGTTGTGAAGTGGTGCTATATAAATAAAACTGAATTGAATTGAACTGAAGTTATGTTATGGTCATGTTATGACCTACACAATCATGGTGAGGCTGTTGTTCTGCAAATACAAGGAACACAATAGTTTTGTAGCCATGTCATGGATACATGTGTGTGCGGTGGCTCTTGCAAAGCTGACTACAACAGAAGCAATAACACAATAACTGATTGGAAAATGTGAAATAATATGAGTTCCAATTGTGTTTAATTTTCCTTTGGCATCAATAAAGTGTTTTTTTATTTAATTTTATTTTAACTGAATTTGAAAGGCAGCATCTCCTCCAAACTTAAACTGACTTTGCAATCCTCTCCAGGTTTCCTTGTTACTTGTTAAAAGTTTTCCTACCACATTTGTTTGGTCCACCAAATATCCCATTGATATTCTTTGTTTAAATGACCATGTGCTGAGCCACTGTTTTCTTTTAATTAAATACAAATCTGTATAAGATATAATACTGTATGTAATATTCTAGCTTTAAATATCTGTAAACCATAATCAGTCAGTATGAACAGTGATAAATTCTTTAGTGTCTGTTTGTGTGTAATGAGCACATTACAATGGTTTCAGCGTTGGAACTGAATTACTAAAATAAAAACATTTACATTTCCGAGATATAAAAATGTTCTGCTGCATAACAGCCGATGTGCAATAGATAGACTTTCACACAATTCATGAACGGCTAATGTTGCCATTTGACTTGCACTGGAACACCTTTCCTCCCAACGACCCAGTGAGTGAAGTCATTATGCTTTCCACTCTCTCAACAGGAGGTGGGGCTTTTGGCGAAAACTTATTCCACCCAGCCTCACAAAGACCAGCGTGCAGTCACAGCCTCTCCTCCAAGCTGTGAGTGCGCACACATCGCCCGCTCTGGTTTGGAACTACATCGCCTTGAATCTGCAACACTTTTTCTGTGCGTCTTTTCGTGGCCGGTCGTTAACTACTGTGTGGCCGACTCCATAAGATTGCCCCTTCTCGCCCCCGTCCCCAAAAAAAGCTCCCCCACCAGGACCCGTGAACACTTGAAGCTGTGCGGGAGTGGTCCGGGAACTTTTTTTTTTTTTTTTGCCATAATGAGCAGGCAAACGGTCAACCTTGACACCTACAGCCTGTCGCTGCTCACAGCCAAAGAGGACATTCTCAACCCCCGCTCCTCCACCAACTGGTAAAACTTTTTATTAACGCGTTTAGTCTGAAAGTGATACTTTCATGCCTTTGTTGGAACTTCCTTGCTCTTCACATTGTTTCATAGTGTCACAGTTATGCACAGCGAGAGTGCGCACACTGTTGCGCAAGGGGAGGTTTGATTTGAATTAATCCAGTCAGAGATGTAGAAGTGGCCAACTCAGGAAGCTGCACGCTACTTCTGCTATATTTACCAGCTCAGTGGTAGCAGATGTGTGCAACTATGGTTTATCGCAACGGGGTGATGCACTGACGCTGGGGAGAGCCGCACCTGGCCTGCAGCCTGCTGCTGGCCTCACCCTGGCCCTGCGATCTGGGACTGCTGTCTCTCTGATGGGAGCTCTCCTGGGATCGTGTTTCTGCTGGTGTGCTGATCTGTGACAGGGCTCGTTTTTCAGAGAGAGACTCTTTAATTTGACGGATAATACTGCATTCATAAGAAACAAAAACACAAAGCAACACTTGACGCTATACACATTAGATGTCTGCAATAAATGGTGTCTGTCGAATTAAAAAATATTTGTAGAATTGTAGTGTTTTCCTTTTTTTTTTTTTTTTGCTGGCATATTAAAGCATTTTACGTTGTAACTTGACTACCTGACACTTTGCTCTAGCTTTTCTCTCTGTCTCTTTGTCCCAAAGCTTGGTCATCAGTCTGTCACCGTGGCAATGGATCCATCTTTTCAAACAAAAGCAGCCTATTTTTCTTTGCATTTTCTTCTTGTTTACATGTCATTTATCAGGGTTGGGGTTCTCTTTAGGCACAAACAGGTCACCTCTACTCGGTGAGAAAGTTAAAACATATTTCTTATTAGGTATACTTTGGTAGTATTTGGTAAGATCTCCTTAGGGCTTCAAAACTGTCCAAATTGCTTTTGTTTTGCATTGGACAGCAAATAAAAAATACAGAGCAAAATCTGACGTTTTGATCCATATTGACATGATAGCTTCAAAAAGACTTTTCAGTGCTCGGGTTGAGTGCTTAAAACTTTGAGGCAGTTTGAGTACAGTGAAGTCATTGTCACCTTCAAGAACCCAGTTTGAGGTGATTTGGGCTTTGGTAATTGGTGCATTATGCATGATCCTTCCAGTAGTAACCGTTTGAAGATGGGTTCACTGTGGTCATACAGGAGTGGACATGGTCAGTAACATTACTTTGATAGTTTGCAGCATTTAAATGATGCACAACGAAGATGCCGCTATGCCGAGTGTCTCTATGGTTCCTTCGTAGCAAACAGAAGTGGCAGCTGGTATGGTCTTCAGCTGCAAATGGTTGTTTGATTCATGGTCATTCATTTGTTGTTTGTTCAGCATACGTTGGTTGTAATGAATAGTCATTCAAGGTACTTTTGCCTTGACATATTCTCAATCTAGCCTACCTATTCTCCTTTATAGTCTCACATCAGTGAGGCATTTTCTTACACACACCTACCACTCACTGGATATTTTGCTTTTCAGAACTTTCTTTGTTAACCTGCAAGATGATCTTTTTTTCTGACTTTGCTATTGAGTTTGCTTTATTAAGCATTCACGGAGCAGGTTTTGCTTTGAAATGGCAAAAACCTTACGCTTTTAAATGACTGCTTTCTTAAAGTCTTGGTGTCTGAAAATAGGAAAAAAAACAAGAAAACAGAGAGAATCACTCAACAAGTAAGTTAAGTAAGTGAAGTGGGAAAGGAATTTGGCAATGTTGAAGCTCCACCCAGTCTTTCAGTGCGATTTGTAAGGATTTAAGGATTGAGGAGTTGTCCATCCAAGCTAATATGTATGTTTTTAATGTAGACATGAACATGTGCGTCTCAAGGCACTGAAGAGTTTGTTTAGAATGAGGTGAGAGGCTTGGTTCACTGAAGGATCCTGCCCCCCACTGTGTGACCTTGGGGTCTGTGTGTGCATTATCTAATGACCTTGTCTTCTGAATGGGAAGCAGGGCTTTTGTCAGCAAGGCTACCAAAAAAAGAGGAGTGTTTTCAATGCGTCCTTCATTCAGACCTCCATGCTCTGTGTATAGCTTTGAAGGTCTCCGCCTATTCTCTTTGAACACCAAGAAGTTTGTTCCTTCTGGGTTGGAAACGTGCACTGTGTGCATGTGTTATGTGTTTGTTCATGTAATAAGAGAACTGAAGAAAAATAAGCTGCAAAACGTCAGGTTTCACGTGATTGTGCAATCCTCTGTTCAGGAAACCATCATAGTTGTGTGGAAAAGAAATTCAGATTTAGATGTTACATCAAGGATGAATTTAAATGCAACAATGAAGCATACATTTCCTGGGGAGGCCCAAAATCAAGACCTGCAGCTGCTGAGCTAAACATGTAATAACAAAGGAGTGTATGCTCACACATTACAGTTTAGTTTCAGTCATGCTAAGCTTCTCACATGGGAGATCAATGCTTTTGAATGGCTAATTAGCATATTGAGATCTTTGTGGACTGTGACAGAGTTCTTCAAATGCATCTTATCTGCAGGACACTGAAAATGTGTGTGAAGTTTGTGGAAAGTTTTATTCACTAGAGATCACTGTAGTCAGGCACAGGCACATAAAGTAAATAAATGATTTCAATGCAGTGACACTTGGTAACTCAGTTTTGATAGGGTATTACTAAAGGAAATGGTTGAAGTTGGATTTGTTTCTGATGGAATGACAACACTGTACGAACTTATTTAGGCAATCCATTTTTAAAAATTGTCTCACATGGGCCCATAATTTCATTTTTATATCAATATTTTTTTAAACATGCATTCACAGTCCACTCTTTGAGTAATCTGTTTTCATAAGCTGTTTCTTTTTGATGTTTAAGTAGGTTGTATTATGTATTATGCTGTACTTGGATGAGTATCAAGCCCAAAAAATTGTGAGAATTTTTACTTGGAAAGTTAGACATTCTCAAGCCATTCTGAGAACAATATCTAATATGACTATTGGTGTATAAAAAAGTTGATTTGCACTTCAGATACAGTAGTTTGTATCGCACTGAATCAGTGGCACTAAAAGTTTTGTGTAATCCCTAAATATTAACATATTTCTTTACTGTTTTGGAATGGAAACAGATTGTTATTGGCTTGTGATGCCAATAAAAGTTAGCTTGGCCACTAACTAAATGCACATCCTTTTGGAAGGTGCACAGTTTGAATGTGATGTTTTACCCAGTCAGAGATCTGGCTTCAGGTCTAACAGTTTGAATGCGGCTATAAGTCTGATTGTCAATCAATCAGGACAAAAAGGAAAAAACTATTTCAAACATAAGTGATGAAGTCAGTGTTATGTCTGACTTAAGAGACAACTTGGCAAAAGATCTATTTGTAGTTGTGTCTCTAGGCACTTTGCTAGAGGCAGCCTTTAAAGGAAACAGTACCGTGTAAAATAAGCATAACATAAAAAGAATGTGGCTTTAAAACTTCAACAACAAATGAGCAAAATATGTCCATAAGAAGCAGAAATATATAAATCTAGGACCAGACACTATGCTGTGGTTGACATACCTGGCAAGTGTCATCTTATTTTCAAGATTAAACAATTTTATGTTGTTTAATGGTCAAATCATTCTTTTGAAAATAGTCAAGCACAATGACTGAAATAAGTATTTTCCAAAAAAGCAACTTCTCTCTGGAGTGTAAAGTTGATTCTTTAAATCTGACACAAAAAAACAACAACAAACTAGGTGTGGCTTAAGACTTTTGTGCATTTCTTTAGCTCTTGTTGGTGGGAAAATATTTCCAATTTGCCCTCAGTAACGAAACAAAATTTATTGAAGTGGTTTTACTGAAATAGAAATTGACACTTTATAATTGCTTAATGTTTACCAATGATCTGAAAGGATCTAACACTTAATAAGGAAGGCCTTTCAATATGAACATTTTTTGGGGTTGAAATATTGTGCAATCTGTCATCACATAGTAATAGTCAGACAATTGCATTCACTCCAGTACTACCTCAAGCAACTCTGGCAACTTTTAAGACCTGAACTTTGCTTCAGTAAGTTGTTATGTGAAGAATCTCGTACAGATCCTGAAAATCGCCTTCATATATTGAAACACAACATGCCATCCAAATTTTAGATAAAAATCTAAATTGAAAACCTATTTGAGCTTTATGTTTCATTTTCACTTTAGGGTTACCTTAGAGTTGGCTTAATGTATACTGATGGCTAACGCATTTTAATTTGTGACATTATTTTCTCCTCCAGCACCATGAACACTTGCAAGTAAATTACCAGTTTAAATAAGTGTTAGCCCCTCCATTTCAGCACATGCCTGGGGTGTGTGTGCTGCTGCAACTTGCCAGAAATTTCCACTGGCTCATGCCTGATTAATTGATACCTTAAGACTCACTAAGTTTAAGGTTACTTGCTTAGTAAAATACACCTGTGGGCATAAAGAGAGCATAGTAGGAAGAAATACAAAATGCGTGTGCATGTGCTGATTCATCTGTTTATGATTATGTAGTAGGAAACTATATCATAAAGCTTCCCATAGTTTGAACTTCTTCTCCCAGGTTCTGCTTTTTGCTCTGTTCCCTAGTTATGGACAAAGATTAACCTGTAAATAAAAGTCATATTAACACCATCTTTCGATGTACAGGTTCTTATGTAATCCCTATCTGAAGCTGTGTAAAATACTGCAGATAACCTCGCTGCAAATGGGTGAGACAGCATTAGTTTTCACCATTTACTCAAAATAAGGCTTCTGAAGTTGAGCACACTACCATGCAGATGAAACCAGATTGATTGAGCTTTCACACAAATAACAGCATAGCGTAAAAGCAGCTTACTGAAAACGGGAAATCAAGGAGAGTGTACTTTGAACCAATGCCCAGTCCCCTCTCTGATTTTGTCTCTCTCTATGTTTGCTTCTTGCACAACACCTGGCACTGGCTTCCCATGTGACATTGATCACTACTGATTTCCAAAGAAATGCTTGTGTTTTTGCTCTTGTTTATTTTTTCAGTTTTTATTTTTACAGTGGACCAATTGCAAAACCAGTTTAACATATTTTGTTTGTTTAATGTTTTCATTCGATCATACTCGTGCCCGGTTTAGGCTTATAAAACTGGTAGACATGCAAGGAAATAACAAATTCTAGGTAATCAGGCCACATATCTCCAGTTTGAAAGACTAAAAGATATTGTACCATACCAAGTGGGTTGTAACCTTTAACCAACCTGCTGCTGCCTGTGGGTGGCCTCTTTGACAATGATGATAGCTTTGCTATAATGGCTATTATACTGCTTTTCTCAACTTAGCAAAAACTTGGAGTCAGATTTCATAACGTATCACTTAACAACTGCTTTCTACCTTCCTAAATATTGTTTAGATTAATTTAGGCACTCAGAATAAAGCTTCAGAGTAATGGCAGCCTTTAGACCTGATGAGACATGACTCCAGATGGTAATGCTGACTTAGTGCTGTGTGTGTACGTGTCTACTGTTTATGTTTGGGTACCCTGTTGGGTTGAAGACCACTAACTGACAAAAGTGGGACTGCCACACAGAGCCTTTTAAAGGGTGCAATTAAAGTTTCATGACTTTATGGCACTCCCGTGCTGTTATTTGTCTTGGTGTCAAATGTCTTTTGGGAGCAAAATGACGATTTGCTCACTTAACAATTGAAACTTTGAAACTGTATCCAGCAGATATAATATAGCAGATATAATATTTGTGTTTTTACCCTCATTAAAAGTTTTTTTTTTTTTTTTTTTTTTTTTCAAAATTGATGGAGCCTAGACCTGGTTTGTGGGCTCATGATATACCAATGTTTAAAAAAATTACTGTGTGAAAACATCAAAGTAACTTGTAACATTGTTTCTTTGACATTCATTATTTTGAAGAGATGTAAGGGAAAGTGCCAGATTTATCTGAGATGCTTGTAAGTAACATGCATAGACAGCTGGACACACCTGGAGGAAGGCTTTTAAACATTTCTCCCAAAAAAGTGTTGAGGAAATTAAAATAAATTAACGTCAGCCATCATTCTTAATTTGACAAGGCCATTTTTTGAAGCTACAACTGGCAAGCCAGAGATGCCATATAGTGATTCTGGTCATCTAAACCAATGGCCCATTGAATTCTCAAAATCCCTCAACTTAAAAGCCATTCTGTTTATTACAGTACCAAAAGGAAATGTTTCATTTTTAGGCCAACAGTTGTAGACACAGCAAAATGTGTTACTGCTTCACATAGAAAAGGCTCTGTGGGAAGACTTTTTGTTTGGAGCTTGTATTTATTTATTTTTCCTTGATGTGTAATGATGTGCAAAAATTCCAGTTTGGTACGCAGTAAATAGTAGAATCAAGTAATATCCCTACTCCAATTACAACAGGTCTGTCTTAAAATTAAATGCATTAAAATCAATGTTAATTACAAAAGGAAGATAGAAAATTTGAACATAAACAGCAACCAACACAGTCCCTGTATTCAGCATTATCATCAGTAGAGAGAATGTCAGAAGAAGCTTTGGATAAATAACGGAGAACAGTTTAACCCTGCCTTAAATGAAGCTGGCATCATTTGGTGTCTAGAATGCTGATTAGATGGACTTTCTTGTACTAATTTAATGAGAGGCTCCAATCAAATTGAGGAATGTGACATTCCCCAATATCGGGCGTATGGAATTAGTTTCATAAAGTTCTGATTTGTGGAGGGTTTCTTTAAAAAAAACGGTAAAAGTAAAAAAAGTATTTGTGTGAAATGAACCAAAGGTCCCATATTCCCAAATTTTTGACACAAAAATTACAGTAACATTTTTTTCAAGTTATTGATATCTAATACAAAAACTTCAGGCTGTAGCTCAAAGTGGTTTTGTCTTAAAGTCCCTTAAAAGTTTCTGTAATAATTCCTGTGTACAAAAAACCCTGCACATTAAGTACATTAAAACTGATTTTCTAATCATGCAAATTATCGTGTGTGAATCTTTAGAGTAATAGAGGAACCAGTTCTTTTAGCCAAGATACTGCTTCTATTTCACTTAAAAGTCTGAACTATGAGCTGTCATTGACATCACATCCATGTCAATCACCATCTATTCTGAGGTCAGCAAATAGGAACTTAGAAATTCTTTACTTATGAACTTAGGTAGCCTATAGTTTTTGCACGTCCACACATGACAGCGTCATGAGTCCTGCTTTGATACGACTGGAATGTGATTCTTCCTTAAAAAGGATTGACAGTGTTAATCTTTTTTAAAGTGAAAATGCCTGGAAGGTTGTGAACTAATGCAAATCACAGTTAAAAAAACCCATGTTTTTTTTTGTCTGTTTTTACCTTCATCTGTAACTTGTAATCAATTTGAATTTGACCCAAATCAGTGGTGACAACTGTTTGTTGTTTAGTTGGTGGAGTAACAAGGATATAGTTAAACTGCATTACAATAGAAAGCCTTGAAAATAAAGAGAATGTTGTGCAAGCAACCATGTGCGTGCTGAAACATTCTGTCAGACTATCAGTCTGTGCCAAGTATAACACAGCTATCATTCAGTGTTATTTTGCTTGTAATTGCACATTTATGAAATCACCACACACACACACACACCCACAGTGCGGCACACAAATACCAACCCCACACCAGCAGACAGAGCACACATATAAAAAGGATATACACACTGTCTCATTCTTATTGCTCTTCTGACAACAGTAATCTGCATCGCTGCTCCCTGGCTGTAGATGTGGACTCTTAAGGGTTAACTCACACTTTGCAGGAAAGTTGCATTGAATGTGTTGTCTAGCCTGAGAACTTTAGCTGCCTTTCTCCTGTCGTGTTTATTCGCCTGGCTGTTGGGATTGATCAGTGGGTACTGGTTGAGAGCTGAAGGGGTCCTGTTGTCCTGACGACCCCAATGGGAAAGCTGGGTTGTTTGCCAGGAGAAAGCGAATGAATTGAGGGAGATGAGTGGAAAGGGACATGAAAGGCTGAGATTGGGCAAAAGGGGACAGAGGAGGACATTTCTTTGAGAAGACAGATGAATAACTTGTCTAGAAGTGGCAAGAAAGAGAAAGAATTGTAGTAGAATGGAGAGGTTGCAAAGACGAGAAAATGAGACACATTAAGGAAGCGATTGGAGATAAGATGTCTTTCTGCTTTTACTAGGCCCATAATAACTATGATAAGGTGCAAGGGGACGGGGGGTATTCTTGTGTTTATGCAAGTCAGCATGAACAGGAAATGCCACATAGATCCCAGAAGACCATGATTTTAGGGGAATTATCATCATTTTTTTATCTTCTTTCTTCCCATTGCCTGTAATGTGTACAAAAGCAAATTCAGACACTCAATATACCAACAATTTACTACATGGAGTTACCTAACATCTACTATGTGCTATTTTCATAAAATCATCTGCTCCTGTTTATGACATATTCCCTTGCCCCCTTTTGATTCCTCCAATATACAGTGATTGTTTCCCCATTGAGACTCTATTGCCAGAGGTGCTCTACATCCCCTGGTGCTTCTCATCCTTTTTTCTCAGTGGAAACTCTTGAATGGGTTTCCTTCCCTTCACTTGTTTATCATATAACTTTTTAAACTCAGCCCCTAATGTCAGTGAACCAATTCCAAGATCTTAAGTAGCAATTTCTCATATTTTAAACCTAAAATGCTTACCCCATATTTGACCCGTGTGTGTGCATTGAGACACACATGTTATAGATGCACCAAGGAATTAGCTGTTGACCAAAATCAAATTTCCCCCTTAATCAACTGGTGATCAGCTGATAAAAACATATTAACTCTGACTTGTGCATCTCTATGTCTTTTTGTTGGTTTGAACATTTTTGGTCACTTTGCATGCAAGATGAGATAAAAAAAGGGGGAAGGATACAGTTTTGCCAGTTAATATTGAACTTGTTTGGCAAATCTTCTATAATTTTTCATAATTCAATGTTTTCCATGTGTGTTTAAGGCATACACACCCCCTCTACAATAACACACCCTTATCTTTTGTGAAGGTTGTAATTATATCGAAGATACAGCTAATGCTCGGTGTATAATCGAAACGTGAGCTGCTCTGTTTGCACTGTGACCGTTCCATGTTATCTGTGGATTATAACAAGGCTGTAACATGAAACTGTTGGAACCACTGTTGTCTACACTTTGGTTCCTCATCTGATAACGTAGCGCTTGCTTCTGTGTCATTAATCTTGCCGTTGATGGCATGTTTTGTCTGCGTCTCTTCCGAAATTGTTGTGTAGATTGACATCTGCGAAACAGTAGCTTACTTTTTGTCTCTCTTGCCCCTTTCGGTCCCCCACCCACCCTGCCATTTGTTTCCATCTGCCTCAGCAAAGGGAGGGCTGTTTTCTCTCACTGGTCCTTGGCAGTGATTTAATTACTTATTTGTTTACTTTGTCATATTCCAAACTTCTCTGGCTCCGTGTTCTGCTGAGAACAGAGATTTTCCTCCCTCCCGTCATCCTTCAGCATTCCAGCCAGTCCGTTCTGCCCTTTAGCTCCTCACCCCCACTGCCTGATATTGTATGCAATCTATTGTTTACATTTTAACCAAGTTTTTTCTTCAATTAACTATCACTTTTTTGTTCTTTCATTTTTTCCCCCCATTATGTCTGTCATATTGCTGTCTATTTACTATTCTCTCGAGGCCAAATAGTTTCAGTGGTCTGTAATAGTCTCCAGAGGGAGTCTGATTTGTCCTCCACCCTGTCAACTATTATACAGATCACTCAGTGTTTCTCACAGGGTGGATCTGAGCAAATGGTCCCTGGCATCAAAAAGGCAATCAACATAAAGTATACTGGAAGATGATGTTTATCTGCAAAAATGTTACTTCACCTGAAAATCTCTTCAGAAACTCTTAAGCGTGCTGATATGCTGTTTCTTTTGTTCTTTGAACAATATTATATATGATATATTTATTTATTTGAAGTCATTGTAGCTTTGTAAATGTTCTAATAATGTCTTTGCTGCTCTTACTGTTCTGAGTTTAGAAGCCTAAACTTTTTAGTAGATAAAAAATACAAACATATTTTGCTAAAAGAATTATGTAATATAAAAATGCACTTCAGAAGTGAGAACAGTGCCTCAGTTAATAAGCTTTTCATATTTATTCAGTCTTCTCTATTTTATAGATAGAAATGGAGAAGTTTGTTGCTGTTGCCATGTTAGCAAGAGCCATCTGGCAAGATGAGTCACAAATTAAAGATTACTTACTTGTATCACAATATCTTTGTGAAACTACTTGTGCACAGTTGACTTAAGTGTATACTTTCAAAAATTAAAATGAGACTAATATAAATTTTGTGATAGAGCAATATTTGAGAATCATAATAAATTGTTTGGATTTATTGGACATTTACTTATTTTTGAGTTGAAGGCACTCTTTACTACATCATTAAACTTTACAAAACCCATTTTAGAGCTTTGCCATCACGTTTTGTATATCCAATTTGTAAAAGGGAATGCACTGGTTCATGTGCAGTGCTTGGTGAATTATATCATAGGATGTTCTTATTATTTTGTTGACCCAACAAATCTTTTCCTTAAGCTGTTTTCCAAGGATTGTCTTCTCTAGAAAGTACAGCAGCAGGATATTATTCTTAGTTTTATGAACCACATCAGTGCTTAAAGGCATCTTACTTGTGTTTTCATTTTTCCGAATATCTCCTGCAATATGCCTGCGATGGGTACTGTTAATAACAGTGAAAGTTATAATTGAGCCAATGAAGCTCCAATGCCATGGCTCATAGCTCACTTTGAAGGAGCGCTGACTGAACTCTTCATATCATGTCTTGCTGATATAATGAGCCCTGGGAAGTTTTTACATAAACATCATTTTGACATCCAAGTTTCACCACTTAAAATGAGACCAAAAAAAAAAAAAAAGAAACTGCACACTTTCAGCAGTTTGAAATGCTGGACAGGATGTATGCTTAGTTTGATGGTTTTACAATTTGTTGCCTAATTCCCTGCTCCCATAACCCCCACCCAAAAGAAAAACAAAATACAATCAAAACCTGTCTCTGCTGAACATTTTAAGCATTATGGCTGCCTTTATATACCATGTATCTTGGGGCTACAAATTTCCAATGTCCTCTAATCTCTTAAAAATCTCCCGATCAATAACCATCAGTCACTGTGTTTACAGTTATATAATAAAGTTTCCTTCACTTTTGCTTTTACTTTGCAGGAAACCTTAAAGTCTGAACAACAGGTTTACAACACCTGATGAAAAATTATTTACATTTTATATTTTGCAATTAACAATTAAAGGCCAAATTGTTATTGTGTTTATTAGATGTTTCAAGTTTAACTGCTATCTGAAAAGTTTAAGGTTTTACAAAGCTGACCTGTCCGTGGATCTGCATGGTTATTTGGCTTGCAAAGGAAAATGGGAGTGGCTTAATGGGTGAATACACAAAGAGTAAACTAATCTCTTGAAATCAAGATGTCTCTATGTGTAAATGTCAAAAAGAATTACTGAGACAACTTGCATTAATTTACACAGCCTTGTTAAAGTATTTGTACCTCTTGAACTTTTCTACATTTTTTATGTTACAACCATAAACCAACTCAAGGTACAGTAGCTCAAAAACATTAAGTGCAAGGAAAATGTTACCTAGTTTTAAAAGTGTGCTTTTGCCCTGGGCCAATGCTTTATACTGCAGAAACATATTTTATTGCAATTTAAGCCAAAAGTTGTTGACACTGAAATTGTTGCCCGTTCTTCATTGTAAATTAGCTGAAGCTCAGGAAAATCAGATCGAATGCGTCTGTGAATAGCAATATTCATTTTTCGCTACCGATCCTCAAGTATAATGAAGTCTATTCTACTAACCAAACAACAAATGACAGGTTGGTTTATTGTAACGGAGTCACTCTTGTGATGTAACCAGGGTGACCAAGCCCCAGTCAATGAGAGACAGACAATCTTCTGATGCTTTCGGTCTGACTCCACATGCCAACTGCTAACAGTACCTGAAACTGTTAGCAGTTTCAGGTACCATGAAACTGCTAACAGTTTCATGGTACCTGAGTGGACACTGATGGAAAAGGGCCATTAAATGCCCCTCTGCTCCAACGCACCTGAATCAAATTAATAGTTTATTTCCAGGCCTCTGCAGAGCGGAAGACATTTAGCCATCTGGTTTAGTTGTGTTGAAAAGGGATGCAACTAAGTCAGGGGTGGGCAATCCTGGTCCTCGAGGGCCGGTGTCCTGCAACTCTTAGACATCTCCCTGGTCCAACACACTTGAATCCAATAGCTGAATCACCTCCTAAGTGCAGTCAAGTTTTCCAGAGTCCTGCTAACGACCTCATTATTTGACTCAGGTGTGTTGAAGTAGAGACACATCTAAAAGTTGCAGGAGACCGAGGCCTGGAGTTGCCCACCCCTGAACTAAATGATCCATGATAACTAAATTTAAGTATCTCTGCACTAGAGCCACATTCACCAAATCATTTTCACAAACACAGTCACAGACACACTCATTCACTAATAAGTAGATCAACAGGCAACTTGGAGTTAAGTGTGTTGCCCAGGGACACATCGACATGCAGGAGGAAGCTTGAATCAAGCCCAAAACTTTTCTTTTGTACGACCAATATTCTTCCCACTGAGTCACAGCAGCCACCAGTGAGTCCATAGAGATGGGTCCGTTTTCCGTACTACCATAGTTAGAAAAGGGAAGAAAGACAAAAAGAATTAAAGCTGCAAGCAGCCTCGGGCGGCCCTCGCAGCAAGCGCCGCTCCGGCCTATTGGCCACCGTGGGGGTTCCAGCCACCGCAGAAGCTCTCGCACGATTTCCAGAGCCGCAGCCAACTCCCCACCGCAGAAGCTCTGCCGCAGTTTCCAGCACCGCCGCCCGCTAGCCGCCGCAGAAGCTGTCGCGCATTTTCCACGCCCGTCCACCGGGCGACACGCGTGAATGCGTTCGGCGGCGCTCCCCGACGACTGTCAAAAAATCTGGTGCAGATCGGTCGATGCGTCGAGGAGATACAGCCGATGTATTAACTTAGGGGGCGCAGTGGAGCCAAATTACATCTCAATCCCGTTGGGCTCTTTAGAGGTGAACAAAGGTCATACATATCCAGTTTGGAGCCAATCGGATGATCCATGCTTGAATTAGAGCCAAACGTATGAATATGGCGAGGGACTGATATTCGCCATTTGGCCACGCCCACACGGTTCAGCCAGCAGCGAGCAATGACAGAGCTCATCATCCGAATCATCTTGATTAGGTCAAGAGAGCCATAAACGGAGCTTTCCAAGGAAAAAAACGGCACTTCCGGTTCCGAGGGGGCGGGGCTTAGATGACGTCATAATGTGATGACGTAGGATCGACGGGCAAGCCTCCAGGATCACTCAGGCCAAGTTTGATGCAGCTCGGTCAAAATATGTGGAATGTAGAGGCAAACGTATACGAACGGCGTTGCCGCCATTGAAAACTCTTGGCACTTTAAAGCAAGCGAGACCAACTTCCTATCTGTCATCCAACACAGAATCACCTTGATTAGGTCAAGAGAGCCATAAACAGAGCTTTCCAAGGAAAAAAAACGGCACTTCCGGTTCCGAGGGGGCGGGGCTTAGATGACGTCATAATGTGATGACGTAGGATTGACGGGCAAGCCTCCAGGATCACTCAGGCCAAGTTTGATGCAGCTCGGTCAAAATATGTGGAATGTAGAGGCAAACGTATACGAACGGCGTTGCCGCCATTGAAAACTCTTGGCACTTTAAAGCAAGCGAGACCAACTTCCTATCTGTCATCCAACACAGAATCACCTTGATTAGGTCAAGAGAGCCATAGATGAAAGTTTCCAAGGAAAAAAATAGCACTTCCTGTTCTGAGGGGGCGGGGCTTAGATGACGTCATAATCTGATGACATAGAATTTTCAGGTATCACACCAGCATCACTCAAGCCAAGTTTGGTGCAGCTCGGTCGAAACATGTGGAATCTAGAAGCAAAAGTATGGCATCGGCGTTACAGGTCACTTCGCCACGCCGCCACGCCCAGCTGCTATCTCAAAGCCGGTCAGGGTTGGAATCCTCAACACACCAACATGTCTTCTGTGTCTGGACACAGTTTCATGTTGATTAGGTCAAAGGGCTAAGAGAGCGACCGTTCACAGTAAAACATGACACTTCCTGTTCTCAGGGGGCGTGGCCTACGTGATGTCATCATTTGACCATATGGTATTGTAGGCCACCTGATGACGATCAATCACTGAAAGTTTGGAGTCTCTGTGAGTTTTTGTGTTAGAAATACCAATTTTTCATTTTTTCCTGTGTATTACAAAATCGAAGAATTTCATCTGCAGGGCAATGCTGCCCTCTGGTGTCGAATTACTGAAATAATGAAACTATTTCAGTGGCCAGCAGAGGGCAGCATTGCCCTACAAACGACGAACATGTACTGTTTATTAAGTAATTACACAGAAGATCTCTCTAATTCATTCTGAGGGGGCGGGGCTTAGATGACGTCATAATATGATGACATAGCATTGTCAGGCATCACAACAGCATCACTGAGGCCAAGTTTGGTGCAGCTCGGTCGAAACATGTGGAATCTAGAAGCAAACGTATGGCATCGGCGTTACAGGTCACTTCGCCACGCCGCCACAGCCAGCTGCTTCATCGCAGCCGGTCAGGGCTTGAATCCACAACACACCAACATGTCTTCTGTCTCTGGACACAGTTTCATGTTGATTAGGTCAAAGGGCTAAGATAGCGACCGTTCACAGTAAAACATGACACTTCCTGTTCTCAGGGGGCGTGGCCTAAGCGATGTCATAATTTCACCACAGGGTATTTTAGGACACCTATTGTTGATCAATAACTGAAAATTTGGTGTCTCTGTGAGTTTCTGTGCAGGATATATAAGAGTTTCGTGTTTCATGGCGAGTAGGTGAACTTTGACCCCTGGTAACCCCCCTTCAGCAAGCTCATACAGTCACCAATTTGATAACTTTAAATCAGACATGCCTTATGATCAGACTGACCGAGTTTGAAGCCGATCAATCGAAATCCCTAGGAGGAGTTCGATCAAATGCAAAGGCTGTAAACGTCAAAATCGAGGTCAAATGAAATTCAATCTAAAATGGCCGACTTCCTGTTGGGTTTAGAGCATGGCTCTAAGAGACTTTTTTGTACGTCCCGACAAGATACACATGTGTACCAAGTTTCGTAATTCTAGGTTTAAGCATGGCTTGGGGCTGTTCATTTAAAATACTCTAGGGGTCGCTATAGAGAAATTAGGCCACGCCCACCAGATTTTGTTATGAATTCCTGTCGGTGGGTGGATAAGGATCCATCCTAGTGAGTTTGGAGCAGCTGGGCCCGAAATTGTGGAATTCAGAGCCAAACGTATGGCAACGGCGTTACAGGTCACTTCGCCACGCCGCCACGCCCACCTGCTATGTCAAAGCCGGTCAGGGTTGGAATGCTCAACACACCAACATGTCTTCTGTCTCTGGACACAGTTTCATGTTGATTAGGTCAAAGGGCTAAGATAGCGACCGTTCACAGTAAAACATGACACTTCCTGTTCTCAGGGGGCGTGGCCTAAGTGATGTCATCATTTGACCATAGGGTAGTGTAGGGCACCCGATGACGATCAATCACTGAAAGTTTGGTCCCTCTATGTGTTTTTGTATAGGAAATATAAGAGTTTCGTGTTTCATGGCGAGTAGGTGAACTTTGACCCCTGCTAACCCCCCTTCAACATGCTCCAAAACTCACCAATTTGATAACTTTAAATCAAACATGCCTTATGATCAGACTGACCGAGTTTGAAGCCGATCAATCGAAATCCCTAGGAGGAGTTCGATCAAATACGAAGGCTGTAAACGTCAAAATCGAGGAAAAAAATGGACGTTCAATACAAAATGGCCGACTTTCTGTGATAGTTGGCTTATAACATTAAATGTAAGTTCTGAGTCTTTTGGTGAGCTCTACAAGTGTACCAAATTTCATGTCTCTACGATGAAGTACGTTCATACCATTGTGTCAACAGAAAATTGCTAGTTGCTACCGTTCAGCAATTTTTTTTGCGATTTTTGCGACAACCTTAAAATTCAAAATTTTTAAATTTTCTAGTTGCGACCGCCAAGTTTGGTGAGTTTTTGAATATGATAAAGCCCCCAAAAAGGCACACGAAGAGGTGGGAAGAATCGTAATAATAATAATAATAAACAGTACAGATACAATAGGCCAGATACAATAGGCCTTCGCAGCGCTTTGCTGCTCGGGCCTAAAAAAAAAAGCATGTAGTATAAATATTAACTGTGATGCTTCATTCCACAGAATACACATGTACAGAATATTTCTGTATAAATATGTGCACATGTCAGCTGTAACTCTTTGTCTTTTTCCACTCTCTTTCTCTTTGTAATATCCTCCAAGTCATTTATTTTATTACTTACTTCTTAGTCACAAGCCCTCATGATAAGTCTCCATATGTCTCTGACTGTTGTAGGAATGTGTGAAGCTTTGGGGCGGCTCTATAGAGACTGCATGAGTAACAAGCTCAGTGGCAAAAAAAAAGAGAGGAAAAGAGGAAAAATTACTTTTTAAGCAGTCAGCTCTTGCTAGACTTATTTTGCCCATGTTTGGACAGAGGAAATGAGTGAGTTGTGCTACAGGGACGTCTCCGGGCTCCCCAGCACAACATAGACGGCGAGGTAGACTAAGAGACGAGCTAAAAATAGAAACAGGAGACAGGTCAGCTTTGAGCAGAGAGTGAGGATTTGGGGAGCTGAAAGGGGGTTAAGGGAACAAACTCGCATTAATCCCTATTGTAGGCAAGAATTAAATTAATAGATAATCTTTGAGCTAAAGAGAGAGTTTTAGAAAGGAAATAAAAAACTTGGAGAAAAAGGTAACTGTAAAGTATAGCTGTATTTTTTGAAAGTCTACGTAACTGTGAGATGATTCAGAGAAGGAGAAAAATTATAAAATTTTGATAAAGAGCAGTCTGATATCTAAATATGAAATTCAAGTGGGGGGGGTCAAAAACAAAACAACACAATTTTGTCTCTGGTCTAAGGATTTATTCTTATCTGTTATTAAAGTGTTAGGATAAAAAAAAATCTTCTGAAATTACATAACAAGAGAAGCATGCCCGGTGTTTTACCACACTCAAAGTGAATGCAGCCTTGGTGTAGGGGAATGTTTGCATTGGTGACGACAAGGTCTGCTTCTGCTAATCTTGATAGATCATAACGTTTGGGGGGGATGAAGGGTCTGAAAGTCCCAAACAAACCACTGCAATTGCAACTGACTCAAAATTCCAGTAGATTTCCCTTTGTGTGGGAGCATGTCTGTGTTTATAAACTGCATGGATGCCTTTTAGTACTTATTCTTCTTCATGGATGTGTCGGGTTTCTAACTGTGGTAACCATGTCGAGATCTTATCTGTAGAACATACTATTTTGAAAGCTTTATGTTTTAGATTATTATATTACTTTCCCCCCCTCTTTTCACATCCCTTAATGGTGGCCTCTTTCTCTACTTTTCAAATCTCTCCTCTTCTCCTCCCTCTGAAGTCATAGCTGGCTGCATTTGGAGGTGGGCTGGAGTAGAGAGAGAAAGAGAGTCTGTTTTTCCCATCTGTTGCTCCCTCCATGTGTGTGGAGGGGCCTATCTGGTCTATTAGCTTAGGAGACTTTCAGAAGCTGCTTATGCTACCATGGCATTGCAGTGATAAAACTGGCACACGATGCAAACACCAGGGCTTCCTTTGGTTTATTGCACACTGTAGTTCATCTAGTAGACAGTGCAATAATACAGCTGTGTCAGGGTGCAACTATGAAAACATACTGTTTTCATAGTTTCATAAAATTTCAAATGTTTGAGTTAAACCACTAAAAGACTAAATGGATCAACAACATAATGCATTGGTGCAGATAACAAGCATACTAACCTATTAATACTGAGACCGATACATATAGAGCCAGCATCTATCTCTTGTCTCCAGAAGCTAACTGAAAGAGTAGAAATTAAACTGTTCTATGAAACGTGGGTCACACAGTCATCGACTGTATACTAATGTAAATACAAATTATGTAATGTAAAACTAGTCATTAAGTGTAAAACAGAGTTTGGCATATTTCTTTCCATTGTCTTCTGCACACAAGCTTTCTGAGTTGTGAAGGTAATTGTCATGTTTTTTTTTTGGGTTTTTTTTTATGTTGCGTGTAGGGCCAAAAGGTAGATAGACTTAGGGTGAACATGGTAGAGGTATAATAATTTAATCAGAAAACGTACAGAACTTACTCAACAATACCAGGACATGGTATATTTGAGCATGACCTAGATGCAGATATTTTACATTATTCACATTTAACATCATAACTGGAGATTTTAGGTATTGAAAACAATTCACATTTAAACATTTGTTAAAAGACTAAAACAATTCAATTGTTGCCCTTTAAAGCTTACAATGCAAAGATTATTGTATTTGCAAAATCCGGCTGGTAGAACAAAGTGTGCCCCCCCCCCACTCATTTTGTTGTCAACTGCATGCCTCTGCCCTGTGGGTGGAGAATTAGCTCATGGAGTTGGACTCAGGAACAGTGACATTTCCTTGTCAACACTAACCTTTAGGAACACTGGAGAACCAAGGATCCATAAAATCCATAAATTTAGGTCAGTGCCTCAGTTTTGAGTGAATGGGGCAATTGTACAGTTTTAAAATAAATGTTTTTCTAATGGGCGTATTTAATTTTTATTCGGTCATTTGCATTTCCTCCAGCTTTCTACTTTTACCCAACGGCATATTGTAGAGAAAATTTGTTCTTATGTAAGTTATCATATACAGCTCTGGAAAAAATTAAGAGACCACTTCAAATGATCAGTTTTTATCTGATTTTACATTTTATAGGTATATTTTTGAGTAAAATGAACGTTTATTCTATGAACTATTGACAACATGTCTATGAAATTTGAAGCAAAAATTTATTATTTATTTGCAGAAAATGAGAAATGGTCAAAATAACAAAGGAGATGCAGTGCTTGCAGACCTCAAATAATGCAAAGAAAACAAGATCATATTCATTTAGAAACAAAACTGATGTTTTTAACTCAGGAAAAATTCAGAAAGCAATATTTGGTGTAAAACCACGAGTGCAATGGTCTTTTAATTTAGGGTTAAGCTAACCCTAACCCTCGATGTGAAGGAGCAGCGGCTCTACTCTGAGTCCCTCCCGGATGACTGAGCTTCTCACCCTATCTCTAAGGGAGAGCCCAGCCACCCTACGGAGAAAACCCATTTCGGCCGCTTGTATCCGCGATCTCGTTCTTTCGGTCATGACCCAAAGCTCATGACCATAGATGAGGGTGGGAACGTAGATCGACCGGTAAATCGAGAGCTTCGCTTTTTGGCTCAGCTCTCTCTTCACCACGACGGACCGGTACAGCGCCCGCTTGACAGCAGACGCTGCGCCAATCCGCCTGTCGATCTCCCGCTCCCTTCTTCCCCCATTCGTGAACAAGATCCCGAGATACTTAAACTCCTCCACTTGGGGCAGGACACCCCCCCTGACCCGGAGAAGGCACTCTACCCTTTTCCGGCTCAAGACCATGGCCTCGGATTTGGAGGCACTGATCCTCATCCCGGCCGCGTCACACTCGGCTGCGAACCGCTCCAGCGAGAGCTGCAGATCACGATCTGATGAAGCCAAAAGGACCACATCGTCTGCAAAAAGCAGAGATGAGATCCTAAGGCCACCAAATCGGATCCCCTCAACACCTTGGCTGCGCCTAGAAATTCTGTCCATGAAAGTGATGAACAGAATCGGTGACAAAGGGCAGCCCTGGCGGAGTCCAACTCTCACCGGAAACGAGCCCGACTTACTGCCGGCAATGCGGACCAGACTCTGACACCGGTCATACAGGGACCTGACAGCCCGTATCAAAGGGCCCGGTACCCCATACTCCCGGAGAACCCCCCACAGGGCTCCCCGAGGGACACGGTCGAACGCCTTCTCCAGGTCCACAAAACACATGTAGACTGGTTGGGCGAACTCCCATGCACCCTCCAGGACCCTGCCGAGGGTGTAGAGCTGGTCCAGCGTTCCACGACCAGGACGAAAACCACACTGCTCTTCCTGAATCCGAGGTTCGACTATCCGACGGACCCTCCTCTCCAGGACCCCTGAATAGACCTTGCCAGGGAGGCTTAAGAGTGTGACCCCTCTATAATTGGAGCACACCCTCCGGTCCCCCTTTTTGAACAGGGGGACCACCACCCCAGTCTGCCAATCCAGGGGAACTGCCCCCGATGTCCATGCGACATTGCAGAGTCGCGTCAACCAACACAACCCTACAACATCCAGAGCCTTAAGAAACTCCGGGCGGATCTCATCCACCCCCGGGGCCCTGCCACCGAGGAGCTTTTTAACCACCTCGGCGACCTCGTCCCCAGAGATTGGAGAGCCTAACCCAGAGTCCCCAGGCTCCGCTTCCTCAGTGGAAGGCATGTTGGTGGGATTGAGGAGGTCTTCGAAGTACTCTGCCCACCGGCCCACAACGTCCCGAGTAGAGGTCAGCAGCACACCATCCCCACTATAAACAGTGTTGGTGCTGCACCGCTTCCCCCCCCCTGAGACGCCGGATGGTGGACCAGAATCGCCTCGAAGCCGTACGGAAGTCTTTCTCCATGGCCTCTCCAAACTCCTCCCACGCCCGGGTTTTTGCCTCAGCAACCGCCCGAGCCGCATGCCGCTTCGCCCGCCGGTACCCATCAGCTGCTTCCGGAGTCCCACAGGCCAAAAAGGCCCGATAGGACTCCTTCTTCAGCCTGACGGCATCCCTCACCGAAGGTGTCCACCAGCGGGTTCGAGGGTTGCCGCCGCGACAGGCACCGACAACCTTGCGGCCACAGCTCCGATCGGCCGCCTCGACAATGGAGGCACGGAACACGGTCCACTCAGACTCCATGTCCCCCACCTCCCCCGGGACGTGTTCGAAGTTTTGCCGGAGATGGGAGTTAAAGCTCCGTCTCACAGGGGATTCCGCCAGACGTTCCCAGCAGACCCTCACAACACGTTTGGGCCTGCCAGGTCTGACCGGCTTTCGCCCCCACCACCGGAGCCAACTCACCACCAGGTAGTGGTCAGTGGACAGCTCCGCACCTCTCTTCACCCGAGTGTCCAAGACATACGGCCGCAGATCCGATGAAACGATGACAAAGTCGATCATCGAACTGCGGCCTAGGGTGTCCTGGTGCCAAGTGCACATATGGACACCCTTATGCTTGAACATGGTGTTCGTTATGGACAATCCATGGCGAGCACAGAAGTCCAGCAACAGAACACCGCTCGAGTTCAGGTCGGGCGGGCCGTTCCTCCCAACCACGCCCCTCCAGGTCTCACTGTCATTGCCCACGTGAGCGTTGAAGTCCCCCAGCAGAACAAGGGAGTCCCCAGGAGGAGCACTCTCCAGTACCCCCTCTAAGGACTCCAAAAAGGGTGGGTAATCTGAACTGTCGTTCGGCCCGTAAGCACAAACGACAGTCAGAACCCGTCCCCCCACCCGTAGGCGGAGGGATGCTACCCTCTCGTTCACCGGGGTAAACCCCAACGTACAGGCGCCGAGATGGGGAGCAACAAGTATGCCCACTCCTGCCCGACGCCTCTCACCTTGGGCAACTCCAGAGTGGAAGTATGTCCAGCCCCTCTCAAGGAGACTGGTTCCAGAACCAGAGCCGTGCGTCGAGGTGAGACCGACTATTTCTAGCCGGAACCTCTCGACCTCACGCACTAGCTCCGGCTCCTTCCCCACCAGAGAGGTGACATTCCACGTCCCAAGAGCCAGTTTCTGCAACCGAGGATCGGACCGCCAGGGTCCCCTCCCTCTGCTGCCACCCATCCCACACTGCACCCGACCCCTTTGGCCCCTCCCACGGGTGGTGGGCCCATGGGAGCCCTAACCCTAACATACTTTTCCTGAGTTACACTAACACTTTAAATTAATCCCAAAGGGAATAAAGAGTTCATCAGCTTCATGAGAGAGAGAGAGTTTGTGCTTCTTTGGGGACAAATTTGCAAAGTTTTTACTGAATAAACTTCAGAGAAGGTTTGCACTTCACCTTTAGTTGGTGACGTGATAGAAACCTTGTAAACATTTCCATTACAAGGACAATAAATAATAAATGAACACTGTCATCCTGCCCACTCATGCAGGTGACCAGGATGCAACATGATGAATAGGGTGCACAATATGGTTAGTGTGTCCTCAGCTCACTTACCTCTCTAACCTGTTGTGTGCTTTGTTCAATGGAAAGAGAGAAACAAAGGCAGGTTTGTTGTGTTAGAAAAAACAAAACCGAGTGATCTGTTGATGCTGACGGAGATAACGGGCCTCTAACAACTTGTAAGCTAAACTTCTGCTGTTTTGTCCAGTTTGTCAGTAGCCAACCAACACATTTTTAAATGTTGTCTCCTCCCGCTGCATACACACATCCACATACTCACACAAGTATCTTTCACCTCTGACCTGCTGTAATGGCTACTTATGGCTCCTCTCTACCTTGCTCCAGATGTTATTGACATGACGGAAGATTTACACCTACACACGTTCAACCATGGAAACATTCAAATTCGTGTACTCTCATGCAAGATGAGTCACTTCATCTCACTTTAGACCATCCAGTGAAAGTTTTACTTTTCTTCTTCAAAGGATTCATATAAATGAAGTTGATTTTCAAAGCAAAGCTACCAATGAGTAGATAATTTATTTCAATGCTGAACTTTCCAATTCTTTCCAATCAAGGCTACTGTTAGTTTTTCACTTTGCCTCTTTTTCACTCTGTCTTCTTTATCACTCAAATCTGCCTTGGAGCGTCAGCTACAAAGCAAATTAATTATAGTGCTCTTAACAAAGCAATAGAGTTGTGTCTCAATGGTCTCATGAAAACACATCTTAAGTTGAGTTGCCACAGTGACAGTAGACTGACTGAAGGGTGTGGTAGGACAGGTTTTCACCTGCAAAATGCCTAAAACCTTGGAGCTCTTAGCAGCGCTGGTTGTGTTTGTTTCACACTGAGGAGCCATCCAAGTATGAAGAAAGCACTGTGAATGTTGGTTATTGTGTTTCAGCGTAGCTTCATATCTTTGATATTTACTTAAAAAGCACAGAAATGTCTACACCGTGTTCCAAATTATTATGCAAGTGATATGTACTCAGTTTTTTTTAAATGGTCAATGCAAAAGATGGTCGGTATAATTTTCAAGTCATGAACTATTACACTATAAATCAAATTTCACTGAACAAAGCTCCCAATGAGAACTGTGTTTTCTTCAAAAATAAAAAACTCAAAATGCACTGTTCCAAATTATTATGCCCCGCAGATTTTCTAAACATTTTATGGATTATAAAGAATTGCAAACGGTCATTATTTGAATGTGCAGCATTAAGTGGTCACATGTACTAAAATAAAAAGCTATTTCAATCAAAAACATCTTAACAGACCAAGTTACATGTTAACATAGGTCTGTTTGATTTCACCTGCACAATTCTTGCATCCATTGAACTTGTGAGTTTGTGGAAAGTTTCTGCTTGAATTTCTTTGCAGGATGTCAGAAAACCTTCCCAGAGCTGCTGTTTTGATATGAACTGCATTCCACCCTCAGATCTTAATAATAATAATAATAATACATTTTATTTGAAAGGCGCCTTTCTGGCACTCAAGGACACCGTACAGAGAACGAAAAATAGCAAAAACAATAAAATATAGCAATTAAAAGTAGGTAGAATAAATACACAACAATGTATCTATATAAAATCTATATGTAAATCTATGTAAAAATCTATATAAAAATCAAGCAAACCAATTGTGTCATGTTGAAAAGGCAGATCTAAAAAGGTGTGTTTTAAATTCGGTTTTAAATTTAGGGAATGAATTTATGTTTCTAAGATGAGGTGGTAGGGAGTTCCAGAGTTGGGGGGCAGAGCGACTGAAAGCTCTGCTCCCCATGGTAGTAAGACGGACAGAGGGGACAGACAAATGGATAGAGGAGGATGATCTGAGGGAACGAGAGGGAGTGGCAATATGAATAAGATTGGAGAGATATAGTGGGGAAAGATTGTAAAGAGCCTTAAAAGTATACAGAAGAATTTTGTATTCTATGCGGAACTTGGTAGGCAGCCAATGAAGTCTTTGCAAGATAGGAGTGATGTGGTGCATGGATGGGGTTTTAGTAATGATACGGGCAGCTGAATTCTGGACCAGTTGAAGCTTATGAAGAGATTTCTGGGTGAGACCAAACAGAAGGGAGTTGCAATAGTCTAGGCGTGATGTCACAAGACAGTGAACAAGAATGGCAGCGGAATGGGAAGCAAGGGAGGGGCGAAGACGGTTGATGTTGCGTAGATGAAAATAAGCTGAGCGGGTAATATTGTTAATATGAGACTGGAAAGAAAGGGTGCTGTCAAGAATAACACCCAGACTCTTTACCTGAGGGGAGGGGAAAACGGAACAGTTATCAATTTCAAGACTAAAGTTTTTGATTTTGGCCAGATTAAATTTAGTACCAATGAGAAGGACCTCCGTTTTATCACTATTAAGCTTAAGTAGATTAGAGGAGAACCAGGATTTAATTTCAGTCAAGCAATCAGTAAGCGAGGATGGTGGAAGGTTGGAGGCGGGCTTACTGGAAACATAAAGCTGGGTGTCATCCGCATAACAGTGAAAATCAATGTTATATTTACGAAAAATATTACCCAGGGGAAGAAGATAAATAATAAAAAGAAGGGGCCCTAAAACAGAGCCCTGGGGAACTCCTGATGTAACAGAGGAAGGCTGGGAAGAAAAGGTTTTGATCCGAACGAACTGAGTGCGGCAGGAAAGATATGATTTAAACCAGTTTAGAGGAGTCTGAGTGATACCAATGGAAGACAGTCTATTAAGTAGGGTGACATGACAAATAGTGTCAAACGCTGCACTCAAATCAAGTAAGATAAGAATGGACAGCAAGCCAGAGTCAGCTGCCATAAGGAGGTCATTAGTGATTTTTATGAGAGCTGTTTCTGTACTATGGAGGGGACGAAAACCAGACTGAAACAGTTCATACAGGTTATTGTTGGATAAATAAGTGTGAAGTTGCGATGCTACTATCTTCTCAAGAATTTTAGAGATGAAAGGCAAGTTGGAGATAGGACGAAAATTATTCAGATTGTAGTAATCAGCACCAGGTTTTTTTAAAATAGGAGTTATGGCAGCAATTTTAAACGATGCAGGAACTTTTCCAGTAGAGAGAGAGGAGTGAATAATGGTAGAAATAAGAGGGATTATGGTTGAAGCACAGGCTTTAACCAGGACTGTAGGAAGAGGATCAAGCAGACAGGTGGACGAGTTGGACTTATGTATTAGACTTGTAATTTCTGAAGTTGTTGGGAGCTGGAAGGAGGAGAAGGAATGGGCTGGAGGAGAAAGTTCAAAAACAGAACAGGGGAAGGGTTGTGAGCTGAGTTTCTGGTGAATCTTTAGAATTTTGCTGTCAAAAAATGACACGAGAGAATTACAAAAATCAGTTGAACACAGATATGAAGGTAGAGAGTCCGGGGTTCGAATAATGTTCTTATAAAGTGAGAATATTGACTTGGTGGAACCTTCATTTGAACAGATTAGACCAGTGTAATAGAGGGATTTGGCTTGAGTAATACAGTCCTTATAGTGTACTATGTAATTTTTATAAATGTCTTTATGAACAGCTAGTCCAGTTTTCCGATAGAGCCTGTCAAGTTGCCGTCCTTTGGCCTTCATGAGCCGAAGTTCAGGAGTAAACCAGGGGGCAGAACGAGCAAAAAAAACAGATCTGGTTTTTAGCGGAGCAAGAGAGTTGAGTATTGAGTGAAGACCAGTGTTATAATATGAGACCAGGTCGTCAAGAGCAGTTGAATTTAAAGTGGAGTATATGTTGTCCATGAGAGAATTTACACTGGAGGAGAGAGAATTTAAATTAATATCCTTAATGTTACGAAAAGAAATAAGACGGGAAAGCTTAGTGATTGAGAGAGGAAGACAAATGTTAAATGAAAGAAGAAAATGGTCAGTTATGGCAAGTTCATCTGCTTTACAATCAGAAGGGGAAACACCAGAATAACAGACTAGATCCAGGACATGACCCTTGGAATGAGTGGGAAAATTGATGAGCTGCTGGAGACCAAAGCTCTGGAGGCAGGATGAAAAGTCTTTAGTCAGAGGACTATTGCAATCATCCATATGAATATTGAAATCACCCAATATTATAATGTTTGGTGAAAGGATTGACAAGTGAGTAAGAAGAGCAGCAAAGTCATTCACAAAGTCATTATTAATTTTCGGGGGACGATAGATGGTTGCAATGATGGTGGGGGTAGGTCCAGAAAGCTGACACACAGTTGATTCGAATGAGGAGAAGGTGGGAGCAGACAACGGCGAGACTATCCACTTCTCGCGGTGGATTACCGCGAGACCTCCTCCCCGGCCGGTGCCACGGGGTTGAGAGATGTAAACAAACCCCGGTGGAGCAGAATCGTTAAGCTGAGAGAAGTCATTAGGTTGTTGCCAGGTCTCAGTCAAGCATAGAAAGTCAAACTTACGGTCAGTAAGGAGATCCTGGATGAGATGTCCCTTGCCCGTGAGTGAGCGGATGTTAAGCAGACCGAAGTTTACAGAGGAATTATCAGACTTTACAGGAGTGTTAGCTGACCGGGCTAGGCAAGCTAGCACACTGCGGTCAACAACCCTGCTGGGAGCACGCCGGAGACGACGAGAGGTAGACCAGATGGATTTTATGGGTTTCGAGATGTCCTCTTGGGTGTTCCGACGAGACCCGCGGTGGATGTATTTCCGGCGTGGTAAGGGGGTTGTATCCAAGATGAACAGTGAAGCAGGAGGGGGTGTAGGTAGATGAGACCGCAGCCGAAGGAGTTCAGCAGCAGAGTACTGGATCAGACCCGTAACAGGTTGTTGGAAAAGTGCCAGGAGAGTCCAGAGAAGCACAGCCCAGTTATATATCCTGCTAGTTAGCATTGTAGAGAGAAGTCGGCGGCCAAGATAGGTGTACAGCAACAAGTAAGATAGTGTTGTCAAAATCAGCGATTTTGCTGAACAGACAGAAGTTAGTCAGCCTGATTAGCGCAATTGCATAGTCCAAATTAGGTCATAAGACCATAAACTAAGTTAATTATATCGGCGAGCAGCGGCAGCAAGTCGCTCCAGCGTTCACTCTAAAACCGGAAAGCGCTACATGGGAATTATCCCCCAATTGTCACAGGAAGTAAAAAAAAAAAAAAAAAAAAAAAAAAAATCTTCTGCTTGAGGAAACTCCAAAGGTTCTCAATAGGGTTGAGGTCAGATGAGGATGGTGGCCACACCATGTGTTTCTCCCCTTTTATGCCCATAGCAGCCAATGACACAGTGGTATTCCTTGCAGCATGAGACGGTGCATTGTCATGCATGAGGATGATTTTGCTATGGAAGATACAGCTCTTCTTTTTGAACCATGAAAGAAAGCGATCAGTCAGAAAGTCCATATACTTTGCTGAGGTCATTTTCAGACCTTCAGGGACTCTGAAAGGGCCGACCAATGATTCTCTCCCCATGATTTCAGCCCAAAGCATGACTCCACCACCTCCTTGCTGACGTCACAGCCGAGTTTGGGATGTGGTGGCCATCCACCACCAATCCACTACTGCGTCCATCTGGACCATCCAGGGTTGCACATCAGTCATCAGTGAACAAGTCTGTTTGAAAATTAATCTTCATGTACGACTGGGCCCACTGCGACCATTTCTGCTTGTGAGCTCTGGTTAGGGGTGGCTAATAGTAGGTTCTTAGACCGCAAGCCTCTGGAGGATTCTCCACCTTGAGGTTCCAGAGGCATCAGCAGCTTCAAATAACTGTTTGCTGCGTTGTAAGGGCATTTTAACAGCTGCTCTCTTAATCAGATGAATTTGTCTAACAGAAACCTTACTCAACATGTCTTTATCTGCACAAACCCATCTTTGTTCTGAATCAGCCACAAATCTTTTCACAGTACAATGATAACGCTTCAGTTTCCGTTAAATATCTAATGTTTTCATACCTTGTCATACGGCACAACACTATCTGATGATTTTCGTCAGCAGAGAGAGCTTTCTCTTTCCCCTATTGCTTGAAACCTGTGGCCTGCTTAATAATGTGGAACATCCTTAAGTAGATTGCCTTTAATTGAGCTCACCAGACAAACTAATCAACCCAGCTCTCTGAAATTAATCATAGTGATTCAAAGAGCCCTGACACACAATACCACCTATAAATTTAATAGCACAACAAAAATGTTAATCTTTATGACACTTAAATCCAATTTGCATAATAATTTGGAATACGGTGTACTGTGTCACTGTCACATCTTTGCAATTGAAGAAAGTTCATGTTTCCAGTTTTATATACAAAAATATAGTTATTGTGTGCAGCAGCACTACAGTGGATTGCTTAAGCAGTCACCCTTTGAACTTTTTCACATTTTGTCAAACTACAACTGTACACAATTTTTTGTGTTTTACTGGGATTATTTGTTATATAAGTTAGTATAGAATTATGAATTGAAAAGAAAATATAACAATACAAATATAGAATAAATATAATATAAACTTATTTCTATGCATGCGAATTTGCAAGTTATTTAATGCGTTCATTTTATAGTGTTTTTAGCATCCTATCTTAAATAATTAGCTAAGTTAGCATGATTAGCATTACTAAGTGTCTGATTAAACTCTGTTTGCCCTGGATACTGTAGAAGTTTACCTCACTCACTCACCACTATTTTGACTCCAGCATGTTAAATGACAGAGATGGAAATTTCAAAAGAATAAAACAGAAACTTTGAAAATGACACATTATTATTTATATACTTATTTTACAAATAATAATCTCTCAAGTATGGAATGCATTTCTATCCAGCTACTCTGAGTCAAAGCTTTGTATAACCTCCTTTTAATGCAGTTATATCTAAGTCTTATGTCTCTACCAGTTTTGAACATCCAGAGGCTAAAGTTGATGTCAATTCTCATTTGCATAATAGCTGCAAATGAGCTATTTCATTCTCTTTCATTCTTGAAGAGGATCCAACCGCAGTTTTATGTCTTGCCACAGATTTTTAATTGGCTAAAGATAAAGACTTTGAGCCTTTCTGACAGATACATAGGTATTGATTTAAGTCCTTACATTGAAGCTTTGCTTGTTTATTAAGGGTCATTGTCCTGTATAAAGGTTAAGCCAGTCACAAGCAGCCAACACCACTTTTTCTTCCAATTTTCCTCTCTACCTAGCATCATCAATCTTTCCATCAACTCTGATCAGCTTCCCTGTCTTTACCGAAGAAAAGCCTTGGCACAGCATGGTTCTACCACCACCGTGGGTTTAGGGGTTTTCAGCCTGAACATAGGAGTTGAGTTGATGGAAAGACTGATGCCATGCAGGTCAAATGGTTCAATTTAAGTCTCAGGCGTACAGAGCACTCTCTTCTACATATTTGCTGTGTCAAGTATATTAGTTGTGGTGATCTTTAAATAGGACTTTCCAGGTCTTCAGAAATGTTTTTCTTTTTGTCAATCTTCCACACAAGCCAGATGTGGACAGTGCACAACAGATATTTGACTTTTCAACAGATTCAGATTCAACAGACAACAAAAGAGTTGTGGATCTTCACAGTTATAACACGTCCCTAAGCTTGGGATTTTGTGTAATGACTTAACTCTGCTGTAGACATTATCCATGATATCCATAATGCTGTTTCTTGTAAATCTCATGTTTTCCCTCAAATTCACAATTATGTACAGCTTTTTGTTGCCTTACAGTTTGTGGTGTAGTTTGACAATTTGATTTTTTTTTTGCGATTAACTTTTTGCTTGTGCATACTGCAATGAACAATGTTAAGCTTTAAAGTTTTAAGTCTCCTCACGAGCACATAGAAAAAAGCTTTAGATTCTGGATAAATCTACTGACATGTAGATTTATCCAGAAAGCTGTGGCTTTGTGGCTTTGTGTCATATTTCTTTGTAGCTAACCTACATTTGTTCTCCTTATGCTCACAGGGCATTATTTACATATGAAGGGGTTACCAACAAGCTCAAACTGGCCGACTCAGGAGGTAGAGTGAACTGTTAATTTGTGAAGTAATAAAAAAATAATAATTTTGTGTTGTAAAAGAATAAAAATGTACCACCCTGTTTCCCACAAGTAGTGTACTTTAAAAGTAAATGTGAATAATATTGCTTTTCCTTCTTTAAACTTTTCCCTTTACAGCGGGTGGTGTGGCAGAACTGGCAGAAAAGTTTCACATCTCTAAACCTCAATATGGACTGTGTAAAGTGGGAGGAGTGGATGGGGGAGCTCTTCGGATTGCTTTGATAAGCTGGGTGAGTTGCATTAATTATCATAAATCATACATTAAGACAAGTGAAAGACTCACAAATGACAATGCCCAAGAATTAACTTAGACTAATTTCCTCTAGCTTGGACATTTACTAATGTTTATTAATTCCAAAGCTCCTACATAATGCATAAACTGTACTCACAAAAAACCTTCCAGACTGTTATAAATTCTTGTAGAGAGGACATTTAGAGCTATGTTGAGAAATTTACTTGCCACTCTTATGTTTAGGCAAAATTACCCGTTAATATTAAAACTCTAAACTTGTCGATACCGATTTAAGCTGATTCCTCTTTCACAATTGTCAAAATATTCCTTTCCGGCCTACCAGCTATGTGCTGTCATCAACGATTAATTTATTTAACAAGCAAAGGTGACATCACATCAAGTGTGTGACAGAGCATGTGGGGTTTTACATATAAAAACAAAGACAAAATGATTTAAAGTGTTCATTTTAAAGAATGTTTAGTATTCTCTGTTAGCGATTACCTGAATTAGTTTGGTTAGTATTGCTTACATTGTCATTATCCTCTGTGTGTTTGCGCTCTGGAAAATGGAGAGTGTAACAAAAATGTAATTTTATGTAAGTTTTTTTTGGCATTTTGGGAATTATTTATCACATAAATTAATCAAAACACTTGACAGGAGAAAAACCTCTGATATTCAACAGCTTAGGTTGGTGGGTATGCAAAACCTTAGTAGAAAAGCCCAAAATGTGAACTGATTGGTTCAAAGAGGGTGTATGAGATGTGAAAAGGGGAAATTGACCTTTGGGCCAGATCTGATTATTTCTCCTTTCCGCAACACATTAGTCTTTGCCCTTAATACATATTTATAAACCATTTCTTATTTTAACTTCTAGTGGGTTTTTTTATATAGTCAATTTGTTTTCCTGGTATTTCTTATTATTTGAATGTCCACATTTATGGTGCAAAACTAACCTTTCAAACACCGAATGAATAAAGCATAATGTACCATATAGCTAAACATAAAATGTCTTTTGACATTATTATGAACCCTCCTGTTCCCCAGCTTGTTTCCCTCGTCTTTATTTTGTCTCCTAAGAGGCTTATGACATGAATGCAATTATGCGTATACATCCTGTGTTTGTTTCCAGGTCGGCCAAAATGTGGATGACTACAGGAAAAATGAGTGTGCCAGCCACATTCCAGCCATCAAACACTTCTTTAAGGTATTCAGTCTCAAGTTATGATAATTAAAATTCACCACTGACATTATAAACTTATTTTTGCCATGATTTCACTTTGCAAATACTTCCTACACCACAGAAAATATTCAAATTCTGCTTTCCCCTTGGGCTCCGCATTTCACTCTCAAAACACTATATTTATACTCAGTAGTTTACTTAGCATTGTTTTGAGAGCTTCCTGTTCTCAGTCCACTTCCTGCTCTGTTGGTGTCCTGGTGTTGTCTGTGTTCCTCCACAACCGGAAGGAGTCTGTTAAGTCTGGAGTAAAAAGCTTGTGTTTTTTTGTGAAGGAGCCTGAGCAAATTTATGATCTGACCTGATTCTAAAGGGATGAACTCTGCTCTTTGTTGTCTTGTGGTTTCAGTCTAAGAGATTTTTAACTGTTGCCTGGATATTTCTGGTTTCTATATAAAGGCATCTCCCCATCAACAGCAGAGGCATCTGTGGAATGTTTGTTGTTTTTTTTTGTTTTTTTTTAAAGAACAAGGGAAATGTCTGGGATTTTGTGATCCACAAAACGCTCCAACCCCATAGTGAAACTGTGCATGTGTGCAATTTTGAGCTGTATATTTTAATTAGAGATTTGTTTTAATCGCTGTAAGAAAATTACCGCATAGTTAACCTGGAAAAGACTGAACAAGGTCAACCCTGCTTTTGGGAGCTGTGAGAAAAATTTGACCTCTGACCTCAGCAAATACTCACACATGTAACAGCTGGACTTAGGTCACAACACTAAAACCTGTGCTCACAGCTTCAACTGCTTTAGCTATTGTTCTTATTGAACTCTATGTAAAGAGATTTTGTATTTAAAATCAAAGAAAAATCCAATTTTTTTCAGTTGATACATGAACTTAAACTGATTAAACTTCTTTAAATTAAACTTGAATCAGATTTACAGAAAACATGCTTGCAGTGAACTTCATAGCCATGCATATGGGTTCCATTTGACCTGCACACTGCAGATGAATATCTGAAGAATCCAGCTTTTTTTTTCTTCTCTGATCTAGTTTGCCATTTTTCATGCTGGGGAACACTGAATCAGTTTTCCTGTTTTTCACAAGTGAATTACTCATGAACAAAATTACATCACACACTGATGAAAAATCCTTTACACACAATGGAAGCACGTCTATAAACAGATGAGACTCCATCAGAATTGTTTCTGCTAACTTCCTGTAGTTGGTGTGTGATTGGAGCCTTCATTTCTTTGTTTCTATCAGTCGATTGGAGGAAAACTGCACTGATATCATAGCAATACATGAAAGTGAAATGAACACCTACTAATCTGTGCATTTGTGGTTTTGGAGATATGAAAGGCAAAAAAAAAGTCCTGTAAGGTCTTCAATGTTGGCGGTAGTTTTCAATCTAATAGAAACTGAGGGAATTACTAAATTATGCATATTTATGCAGAAAAGTATATGTTCCTGACCTTCACCTGATTTTCACGTAACTTAAAACAGCTATTTGTTGATTTACAAGAAATGCAGTTTTTCAGTTTTGATACATTTAATTAACAATAAAAAGCAAGGTATTTAATTGTTTGACCTACCCATCACTGCTCAGAGCCTTTCACTGGAAATGTAATTAGCATAAGAACTCATCCTAAATAAAGTTGATATACACTAAACTGGTGTAACATTATGCAGTGTGTAAAATTAAGCTATTAAGAGATTTATAATTTTACCTGTTAGTGGGCGGAATATATGAAATAACAAGACTACATTTATCCTCAAAGTGTTAGAACCATAAAAACTCATCAAGAATAGTGATTTTAAAGAGTACAATTGTATCGCCAGGTTTCTGGTCTGCAGTGGCCAGCATCCATCAAATGGGGTACGAGGAGAAAATGGTGTTAAACCTGAAGTACCTAATGACATCAGGAAAACAAAAGCTGCACCATGTGGTGCAATGTAAAAGTCAAGTTGCTGTGGCTCTTACCTGCAGACCAGTCGGGGTTCCCATGCTGATTTATTTTTGCTGTTGAAGGTTCCAAAACAAGATTAGCCTGGTCAAATAAGTCATGTTTTCTTTTATTACACATTGATGGCTGAGTACCTGTGTGTTGCTTACCTGGGAACATGTAGCATGTGTTCAGTACAGAGAAGGTAAACCATTAGAGGCAGTGTGAGGTTTTGGGGAATGTTCAAGTAGATGTTAGTTTAACACATACCACCTACCTGAGCAGACAATGTACACCGTATTACGTGAAGTATATTTCCTGATGGCTGTGGCTTCTTCCAGCAGCATAATACCACAGTACAATAAAGCAAAAAATGTTTTAGGAATGCTCTGAATTCAAATCTATCTGTATATCTAGAATATACTGTGCAAACAATGCCCCACCTCGCAACTTACACAAATTACATAAAATGCTACTAACACTTTGGTGCCAGATACCACAGCATCCCTTCATGGGTCAAATGGAGTCCATGTCCCAATGGGCCAACACAGTGGGCTGGTGGTCATAATGTTACCCCTGATCAGCATTCAATGAAATGTAACTAAGTGAAAGAAGAGGAGGCTTGAGTCAGTGAGTGGTTTGAAATACTTAAAGAACAGCGGCATGGAAGAATGACTCTTTAGTTTGGATTTCAGACTCTGTAAGTTTGCAGACATTTGACACAAATATAATACACACTAAAAGAGCCATGCTGCCTCTTTAATGGATCACCACTGATAGAAAACAGAAAATGTTACATACATGAACATGCATAAACATTTATGGAGTACATACTGTACATGTCTTGGCAATTTTCACAGATCTAACATGAAAGAGATTAAATGAATGCTGCATACAGCTTCTACAAAATCATAAACAGATATTGTCTCTTTAAACAGATCTGCTGCAAGGCTAAATTCTCTTCTGGCCTTGCAGTGACATGCAAACTAGACCTAGCACAAAAGTTTCATAACACACACTGATTAATGGTAAAGCTCAACTAATATTTCTCAGAATCTTGTCCGTCACTGTGGGAGACTTTCTTATATTGTCTTTGTGATTACTTTAATACTTTCCTCCCTTTTCATTCCTCTTTTCTCTTTACTTAGGTTTTTTGGCAATCTGTGCTGCATGTCTCGGCTGGCAGTGAATAGGTTCTGTCGAGGCGAGTCTGCAGCTGCTGATTTGGTTCTGTTACAGATTGAAGTCTACAGTTGCATTGGCTTATGAAAGCTAAAACTGAATAGAGGGCAAGGATTCACATTGCCATGGATATTAGCTAAGAAAACTTGGATCAGTAAGGTTTTTTGTTTGAGTCTGTATGAAATATATGAAGATTAGTCTGTAATAATACAGGGATGAAAAGTTGGATTTAAAAAAAGACATTCTAGATTCTGTAAACAAAATATGAAGAAAGATGTTCATGTCAAATCAATGAATCCTGAAACACTGCAGCTTTTTTATGTTATATTATGCAGGGTTCAAATCACGTTGGTTTCAACTCTTCTTAATTTTGTACGTAGTTCATCTATAGATTCGTTGTGTAAATTCATCAGAGATATTAGTTTCTGTTATTGTCTTTGATGTGGCCCTGACAGACTCTGAAGGAGAACAATGCAATTGAAAACATATTCATCAAGTTGCTCATTGGCTCTTAACTGTTTGTTTATTGCTTTAAATTTTTAAACCTCGTATTTTATTTATTGGGATTTTTACACAAGGTTGCACATATGTATGGAGGGATGAAAGTCTTTCACATTTTTATACACAAATGAAGAGATCCACAGTGTGGTGTGTGTTTATATTTGGTCTCTTTTACTTTGATAGTTGGAAATCACCTGTGTCAAATAATCTCAGTGTAAAGAACTTTAGTCAACAATTGGAGTCATCCACCTAAACTGACAGCTCTGGCAAGGAGAGCATTAATCAGCAAAGCTGCGTTAAAGATCCATGTCTTAAGTAGGACAATCTGTTGAGAGAAAAACTATTAGTTGTGCATCACACTGCAGAATTTAGAGAGGGTAGCAAGAAGAAAGCCAACACATGCCTTGGAAAAAAGTTAACTTTTACGCCTTACATGTCAAATGCTCTTTTGACGAAGACTAACACTTAGCATCATCCTGAACACACTTTTCCTCTGTCAAACATGGTGCTAGGAGCATCATGTTATTTGTATGCTTTTTTTTAATAGGAACACAGAACTAGTCAGGATTGATGAATATGATGGAAATTAACAAAATAAAGAGCAGTCTAGGAAGAAAACCTAAGTTCACCATTTCAGGTTAACAATGCAAAACATACACACCAAAAAATGTTATCTTTAATAAAAGAATATTCATGTCTAAGAATGTCCTTATCAGTCCCAAATGTAACTGAAACTGTGGTTTTAAAACTTGAAGACATGAAAATTGACGTCATAAAAGTTTTCATCCAATCTGACTGATATTGAAGTATTTTGCTAAGGTATTGGGCAAACATTTCAGTATCAAGATGTACAGTATCTGGAGAAAGCAATCCAAATAGAACTACAGCTGTAACTGCAGGGTAAAGCTGTTCTGTAAAGTTTCGTCTTTGGTGAAAGTGAATTCATATTCTCATGACAATCTTCTGATTCTAAAGGGTAAATGGCCTGCACAGTACGTTAAGTCTAAAGAACCCCACAGCTCTTCACTCTACATTTAGTCATTTGCTTGCAAATGGTAGTGACCTACTTTGTAGCCACAGCTGTCCTGGGACAGTCTGACAGAACCAAGACTGCCATGCAGCTGTGGCACCAGGCCTTCTGACCAGCCAGGCAGGTCAGGTGTCTTGCCCAAACACACAGCGACTGAGACAGACTGAGCGAAGATTTGAACTCCTAACACCAGTGACTCTTGTTCCAAATGAAATTGTCGAAAGCATTGCATCAAGTTTTCTTCCAAATCAGATGTTATGCACAACTGTGTCTGTCACTAAGAATTTCAGTAAAATATACTGAAGTGTGTGGTTGTAACATCACAATGTGTGAAAAAAAAAAGTCTACGGGTGTGAACACTTTCGCAAGACACTGTAGCTAACGCTGTGGATGTACGATAAAATCAACTTTTGGAAGTCTATCAGTGACATTTTATAAGTCGTCCATCTGCCATTTGAGAAACTTTTACTGGGAAAAAAAATTTAATTTTTGCACGTCTACTTATGCTGCTTCTTCCACTGAGCTGAGTCGGGGAAATGCTGTGGAACAGTTTGGTTCCAGAGCAGAAAGACAGTTTGTGCGAAACTGAGTCCAATTATAGCAAAAATCTTGTCATATCACCTTGGACTAATTTTTCCCCCCAGACAGGTTCCAGTCGCATACCAACAGTGACTTTTTATTGTCACAGGTCATCAGTGCCACAGACCCTTAAAGATTATTTCACATCCATCATACGGCGTCACCCCATTTCAGAATTATGCAGTGAAACTAACCATTGACCGACACACTCCTTTCTCCACCCCGCATCACTACTGAAACATTTACTTTAGATAGTGATATCAAGATCTGTGCTTAGATCTTAAAAAATAATGCAAAAAATGCTAAGGATTCCTCATTTCCATAGGAAAGACACTTCACCTACCTTACCTGCTGCTCGTGGTCAGAGGCCTTTTACAATGTAACCACCATCTGTATGTAAATGTGTGTGTGTGACTGAAAGTTGTAAAAAGTGCTTTGGCGTCCTCTGAATTTGATTAAGTGTTAAACAAGTAGAACGTGATCCAAACACACACTGAATTGGTATAGGAATGGAGAAATCAAGGTAAGATTACTCTTTTGGAGATTACCCTCAGCTCTGTTGAAAATATTTGGACTAAGATGGCTCGATGCCAGAATTATGTCAAGATATTCTATCAGGATATGTTTGCTAAAAGAGAATTTGTGATGGGTGTTTGTATATTTTTAAGCATGTACTGTATGTCTAATTATGACTTTCTATGGAATAAAAAATCCTCAAAATTCAAACACATCTATCTGTTATTTAATGTACAAGATACTTTGATTTTTTTTTGTTGCATCCTCATTCCATCTTGAAAAAGGAACATGTTAAATCCATCAGTACGAGACTCTTGTTGATGAGTATGAGGTCATCATCTCATTAACTTCTTGTGTCAAAGATTGTATCCATATAGTGTAGTGACAAATATGAAAATATCTTTCTTTTGTCTGAGTAATATGATAACCTTTAACAGTTCTTTTACTGTTAAAGGTAAAAGAACTGTCCTCCTCTTACTGATTTACTGTAAATAAAATGTATAGCTTTGTCAGTACTCTGAGAAAAAATTTTTTTCTTCCCTGGCTCATATCAAAATTGATCCCTGCACAACTGCTTTGGGACTCGGGAGCCATTACTACATACGTTTTTTGACCATCCTTCTCTGACTTGCAGCTCTGTGGACTCCTTGTCTGGTTCATGAGCCAAGTATGTGCAGTTGGCATTGACAGCAAGATTGATATGGATTGCACACTATAGTGATGCTTATTATAAGGCACAATGAAAGCTCTGTTCAGTGTCAGTGTTGTCACTCAGATAAAGCTGTGCTTTCCTGTAGGAGGTTGACAGACACGGCCTTTGGGAACAAGCCTAGAATTATTCTCTCAGGGAAATTATTCTAAGGTCCTGGGTGCGCTCAGATGCCTGCATCCAAACAAAGACGTGGTGATAAAACATCTAAAGGCTCTCAGTTTCAGAATGTCAAGAGATATATATATATATTTTTGGATTTATTGTTTTTCTCTAAATATCCCCAGGGACTGAAGCCTTTGAGAGAGAATATTAGGCACTTTACCTAATAATGGTGAGTGTTTGCTCAGTGTTTCAGGGTGGTAAAAAAAACAACTTTAGGGAGATTTATTTTTTAAGGTCATAAGCTCTGAAAAAAATAACTCAAAATACATTTCAAAATTGTATCAATCCTGTCTGTCTTTAGAAAATACCATCCTCACAATTTTCTGGATATCTTCTGGCCCCTACACTTCTCATTTCCCTCCTCCCTCTTTTGGCAGTCCATAAACCAAGCATCACATTCTTGTTCTCATGCTTAGGCCTTTGCTGTTTTTTTTTTCTCTCTCTCTCTCGCTGTCCGTACAGCTGAAGGAGTTGCACAACTGTTTGGCTTCAAATTTTCATAACTCAAAGTTATAACTAATATGAGACCGAGAGAAAACCACAAGAAGTACTGTGTGTGTTATCAGCATTGTGTCTATGGGTGTGTGAACAGAGGCACTGCATAGCAGCATGTGAGAGTGGATTAAATTCATCTCTGTCTTACGCCTGTCGTTTTTTTTTGTTTTTTTTTCATTCCTTGTCCTCTGTGTTTCAGGAAGCACATGCTTTCATTAGTGCAGAAAAGCCAGAGGATGTGACAGAGGACAGGGTAAGAGCTGAGCTGAGCAAGACTCAAACTCAGGCTCCCACACAGTGGGTGAGGAGGAGCTCCAGGTCTGCGGACAAGGAGGAACTTGTTGTGAGTCTCTTGCACTACTTTGTTTGTCCATCAGATGGAGACAGAGCATTTCATTTATCCATAAAACGTATTTTAAGACAGAAAGTCCGTTTCTACAAAAAACGTTTTACTTCTAACTTGCCTGTCAAATGAAACCAAACTTTTTTGGTGTCACTCTCATTAATATGGTTTCATTTATATTTCTCTTTAGGGTACAAACTACAGAAAAACTAATGCCGCGATGGAGATGAGACTAATTAACAGAGACTCCTTCTGGGCACGTGCTGAAGTATGTCAAATAAATGCAAAGATGGACTTTTGCTTAACATAATTTCAATAAATGCAAGATTAAAAAAAAAAAAAAAAAAAAAAAAACTGAACGCATAAGCTAAAATACATGTTATTTTGATGCCATTCGTGTGTTTCAGCGGGAAGAAGAAGCGCGCAAAGATGAGGAAAAGCGAAGGGCAACAGAGGAGAGACGGCGCCTTGAGAGAGAGAGAATTCTGAAAGAGCGAAGGGATGCAGAGGAGAGAGACAGAAAAATGAACGAAAAACTTCAGATGATTGAGGAGCAGAGGTTTGAACACTGCATGGAACTCTATGCCAGTTCACCTTTGACTAATTTTTTATTCACTTCACAGAATAAAACAAAAATATAATATAATATAATACAAAATATATTTGCATGAACATGTTTTCGATCATTCAGTTTCTTTAGGCAATAAAGTTTTTAAAGATAAGGTTGTTTACATCTGATCAGATGTAAATCTGTTTATTGTAAACCACTCGCAAATCCACACCTTAACTCACTTCCTGCCTTCAGCATTCTCCCGCACAATTACGACAGAAAACGTGTATAGAAACAGCTAGACATAATCTGAAGGTTTTGAGAGTTAAGACACAAACTTTCAGTTTATATTATGAGCTACGAAGCAAGGATGTAGGCATGCAGCTAGGTGTGCATCTTGTACTGCAGTCACCATCTCCTTGCCCTTGAGGGTAAATGTTGGAACAGTTTTTTTGTCTTTAGATAGATTGTATTTAATGACACCAGGGAGAGCTGCTCTCAGTTCAAATTCTCCATGTAAAAAAAAGCAGTAACGCCAAGTTCAAAGTTCTTCAAAAGGTTCACCCCATTCATTGACATCCTCATTTAAACATAATTTATTCTTATCAAAATAAACAAAGTATATTGTGATCTGTTTAATTGCTAAAAGATTTTAAACTTTCACGTGTTTCATTGAAATTATTTTTACAGACAAATACAAAGAGCAGAAGAAGAAGAGCTACGCAAGAAGGAGAAGTCAAAATGGGTGAGGATAATAAAACTTTTGCAGAGCTTTTTCTCACATCACAGAATATTTCAGTGTTATGATTTGACGCTATGACTACAGAGAAATTTCATGAAAGTTAAAACGGGGCATATAATGTCGATAGACGATCTACTAAATCAAAAAGAAACAAAAAACATTACTTGAAATGTGCTTTCCGTAAATCACGGCTTAAATGTTTGCAGATAAAACACCCAGATACATGTATTGTTTTCCTACCAGGAGCAGCAGCAAAGAGAGCATGAAGAGGATATGAGGGCTCGTCTTAGACGAAGTGAATCCATAGAGAAAGCAGCTGTAAGTTGTTCCTACCAAATGACTCTGTTAAAATTACCCTTTTGTAACTGACTTTGACAGGAAATCATGTTTATTCTTAGAAGATTTGGACTTTTTGCATAACTGAAATGAGTCAGTTATTACTATAAATAGTTGAAACCGGAGGTATACATACACTAAAAAAATAAATAAAAAAAAGCACCTTTTTTTCCTGACTGTCTGAAGTTTAATTAGACCAAACTTCTCATGTTTTGGTTAAGTTAGAATTACAAAATTATTTCTATTTGCTAAATACTAGAAAATATATCAAGAAAAATATTTAGAGATATTTCCGTAACTTTCTTTGAATTCAGAAGTTTATATACACTTGCTTAGGATCAAGGATAATTGTCTTTTATACTGTATGTAAACTTATGATTTTGAAGACACTTACAAATAAATCACATACATGTTTTTCTCTAAATATTGAGGACTCTTTGAAAAAGAACAAATTTTGGTAGTAATTCTGTCCTAAAACGAGAGAAGTTTGATCTGAGTTAATGTCAAACAGTGAGGAAAAAAAATTAATTTGTGTCATGAGTTTGTAAATTTCTGGTTGTAGCTGTACTTATTTCTGCACATTCTATTTTTTTTACTTCTGTATATTTGATGACCTGTAGGAGGCAGCAGCATTAGTGTCACAGCGCTCCATGAACCCCAGAGAGTTTTTCAGACAACTGTCATCATCATCATCACAGAGCCCCACCAGTCCTGGATCTTCCCGCAGTGGTAGGATTTTTTTTTCTCTTGAAAATGCAAAATTGCTTTCTAAAACACATCAATCTGTTTTGCACAGGATTATATATATATATTTGCATGTCCAACCTGTGTTATTTTTAGAGCTGATAACTGCTTTGTTCCTCTGCAGGAAAACCATTTAGACGATACCAGCGCAGTCTGACAGATACAGCTTTCATCTTTTCAAAAGCAGAAGAAAGCTCAGCATCTTCTCCATACACTTCTCCGTTGGTCTCTCCCTTTTCGAGAGCTCCTCACTCTCCCGTTTTCCAGGCCGTGTCTCCCCCAAGAAGCCCAGATTTTTACCCAGTCACCTCCCCGCAGAAGCCCAGATCTCCCATGTCTCCACCCACCTCACCCATTCGGCCTGCCCCCCCAGTTTCAGCTCTGCCCAGTATTCCACAGAGTACCTACCAGTTTCAGGCCGCAGCTGAGCCCGAGGCTTCAGAACCGACAGAACCGTCTGCTCCTCCTGCTTCCCCAAGTCTCTTAGATTTTTTGCCTCCAACTGAAATAGATGAAAACATCTCTCAGCTGCTTTCAGAGGCAGAGCAGCAACCTTTGAACTTTGAGCCTATGCAGTTTTTAACAAACCGTCCTGATCTGGACACAGGTAAGACTGAATGGCAAGCCAAGAATATATTGAACAAATGTGTTGAAAGATTATATATTTATCAACCTTCAGATGCTTCTGAGCATTTAAGTACTTTAGACATGAGTGTAAGTAAAAACTATTCTCACCCCATCCACTTTTCCCCATATTACCACATTATAAGTGCCAATTTTGACCAGCTTCTCCATCCATGCTGAAGGAAAGCCTTCCCACAGCATTATTTTGCTACTGCCATGATTCTCAGTGGGAATGGTGTTTTCAGGACAGATGTGTTTATGGCAAACTTTATTTGGGGTAATTGTGACTTTCTTTCAACATTTGCTTTCTTCTTCTACCTTCTAATTAAAATTGTCCTTGCTCAGTCTGTCTGCCGTTTTGGTAGGTTTGCCGTTGTACCACACTCTTTCCTTTTTTCCTAACTCTGCTTTAAATGTCTTCACTTTATTCTGATCCGGTCTGGTATTTTTCTGGTCTTCATGACTGTTTACTAATGCTCTCTAACAAACATCCAAGGCCTTCACGGTATATCTGGATTTATGCTGAAATTAAAGTGCACAGAGGTGGACTCTATTTTAAAATAGGTGACTTTTAAAGGCAATTGGTTAGAGTGGATGGAGTGGACAACAGATTTAAAGAGGCTGAATACAAATGTGAGAGTCAGTTTTCAGCCATGTATTAAATTCCTTCTACATAAATTATTCATGGCTTAGTGTTACTCTCTTACATAAAACAGTGACAAAATACATTGAGCTTTGTGGTTGCAATGTAATGTGTAAAATATACATTTGCAAAGGCCTGCAATGTCATCAACAAATACTTGTGATTTTTGTATTTCAATTTTAATTGTATAATTGTTCCAATTAGCAGAATTCAACACACCAAGTCTCGGAAACACCAAGTTGGTCTCAGACACTGGCTTCAAAGTACAAGCTGTGCTGGTGGAAGCAGATGAGGAAGAGGAACTACAGGAGGAGCAGGAGGGAGATGAAGCTGAAACACAACCAGAGGTGGATTCTGTCACTGCTGAACCAGAACGGATTGAGACAACGGAGGTAGATAAAGAAGAGGTGCAAGAGGTGAAGGAAGATGAGAAGGAGGAGCAAAACGAGTTGGACAAGGAGGAAGAGCACGAAGAAGAGGGTAAGGGCAGAGAACCCGAGGAAGAGGAGAAGGAAGAGAAGTATGAGGAAGAGGATAACAAGAAGGAACTGGAGGAGGACGAGGAGGAGATGCAGGTGGGATCAAAACAGGAAACTGACCCTTCATCACTGCTAGAACCGGCAGCGATGCCACAGGTTGAAGAGGAGGCAGAGGAAGCCGAAGAAGAGAACAATTATTCAGGATACAGCCAGACTCTTGCTGAGCCTGCTGAGTTTTCTGAGGAAGAGGAGGAGTCAGTACGCACAGGTAGCTCTTGTCACTATTACTGACTTGCATTGTCACAGTGTCACAGATCATGAATGTGCTGAAATGTTCAAAAATAATTGAAATGTACTCCAATTCTATTCAGATATTTCCTATGTGGTCATCAAAGATCCTGAACCAGCTTGTCAAGATATCAAGCATGAGACTCTACTTCCATCAACCAATGGGATGACAAACGGTGATGGCACAGAGGAACAAAATGGGACAGGTTTTAACAGTATTTTTTTCAACGACCACATTTTTTGCAGTTTCAGCTCAGATTGAATTGTTCTAAGTTAGTTTCATCTGCATTTTCAGTGAGGTCCTTGAGTCCAACAGACACAGACGGCAGCACCTCTGAGTCTCCTGTCTGCTACAGAGTTAACACAACCACAGAAGATGGAGACATCACTGAGGATAGAGAGCAGCAGATCTCTGAAAATGGACAAGAGGTGTTTTTTCCACAGCCCTATATAGAATGTTTTAATGCGTACAGCAACGTTTACACATTTTCTTCAGAGATTTATTCTTCCTTACCAATTGGGAATAAAATAAAGATGGATTTCCGTGATGTATTTCTTAATGGTAGCACAACAATGTGGCATAAAATCACTAAGATCAGTAGAAGCTTGACATGCAGTGAGGGAAATGGTTATTTGATACCCTGCTGAATTTAGACTTAATTCAGCATTAATCTGTCCATTAATGTAATGGACAGATTACAGTAATGTAATCTGTCCATAATAATTGTGGTAGGTTTATTTTAACAGAGAGAGATGTGACATCTGAAAAAATGCTGAAAAATCTTGAAATAAATGTGACAAATTCATGAGAAGTTTGTAGTATGCATGTACAAATAAGTGCAATACTTGATCCGCAAGCAAGAAAAAAACTTGGTACTGAAACCTTTGCCAAGAGGCACAAGGGTCTGTCATTTTTTGTAGTTGATCAGATGCTTAACAGACATCTTCAGAGAAAATCTGGTTTCAACCTCTTGATAGATATCCCCAACTGTTGTTCGACAACTAAAAGTTTCTGTTACCTCCACAGATTTTCTGTAATGTTAAGGTCAATTGGAGACTGCACTGGGCAGGGTGGTCAAGAGGTATGAAAGGATGACAACGATTTTAAGTCATTTGTCTTTTAGAAAAGCAGTTGAGTACTTTCTTAAAGTGACAGGGCATCTTTGTTTGCCTGATGGGCAAACAAAGATGCCGGTCTGTACACGTCAGAATTCCTGTTGGTTGGTAGACACCCAAATATTCATTTAACTCCAACAAAGGTAAATCAATTTATACCTCTTACAGAAATATTTTCACAAATTCAGCTTGGTATCATATATTTATTTTCCTCACCAATGCTCAGGATTGTGCTTTTCAATAGCTAATGATGAATGATGTATATCATGATTTGACTGCAGAAGTTTTAACATACCATGTCAGAAAAAAGTTACCTGAACATTTTACTGGAACATCTGTCAGTGTTCCTGCAAGTGATGTAATTTTTCCTCAAACTTATTATGCTAGTTGAACAAGAAATTCAGCATTTTATGATTATAGCTTGTTCTTTTTTTCCCATTGAATTTCCTATCCACTGCAGGATTTAGCCGACCGACATATGTGCGTCCGAGCTCTATATGACTACCAGGCAGGTAAGCTGCCATTTGGAGGATAATTACCACACATGTTCGCATAAAGTGCCTCCGTTTTGCAGTAATTACACTGTGATTATCTGGTCTTCACCATGTTATCTTGTGTTTCCCACAGAGGACGAATCCGAGATCTCCTTTGAACCCGGTGACATCATCAGGGACGTGGAGACAGTGGACAAAGCCTGGTGGAGGGGTTGGAGCAAAGACGGCCGTCAGGGTTTATTCCCCGCTAATTACGTGGAAACCATATAGGCAGACAGAGGCACACCATACACCCACACACACTTTCACACACATGCACACATACACTCAGGGACACCTTCTCTTTTCTTGTTTCTGCATGTTTTTACCTTAATCCTCCCACTGAAACTTTATGCTCTCTTTTCTGTAGGAAGAATAAAGAAACACGAGACTCCTTGTACTGAAGAAAGCATAAAGAAAAGTGTAACTCTTTATTTTGATGTTTTGTTTGGAGAACAACATAGTATGCAGAAATTACCTAGCCTTATTTCGTATGGATAAAATAGTAAAGACCTTTCCCTGGACCAAAATAACTTATTTTCTTTTGAGAAGCAGTGGAAATGTAAGTCAGGGGGAGAAATAAGGGGGCGCAGATGATGGGGAACTTGGTTTGCTTCTTAGTAACACAAACATGTTTTAACTGCAGTGCTTCTTTTTGATCCACACATATAACAAGCATACCAAGCACCACCATTCGTATCCATATACCAGGTATCGTCTTTGTAATCATCATCCTGTGTCTCTTCCATTATTTTGGAGCTCTGCAGCTACTGATGTTCTCACATGATCACAGGTTAATTGACCAAACCAGAGCAAGAAACAAAACAAATGATGAAAAATCAGCAGAAAATGATGTTGAACTTCACTCCTGATGTTGAAAAACTATTTTTTTTATATATATATATGGGTTGTATGTTGATGTATGTCTCATTACCTAGTTTTTAACAGTTGATTGCATTTTTGGAACACAATCTGACTCATCACAATTCAACATACTGTATATAAGAATGTATTAAAAACATCAATGACTCTCTCCTTTTCAATTCTTAGGTCATATGTTTCTAAGTTCTTTGCTTATTTTAATGGTATCTCTTTTTGTATGTACTCCTAACTTTCAAATATACAGCCTTTATACACTTAAACTACTTCAAAATGTTTCTGTTTGTTTTTATTCTTACATGTAATGCTTTTTAAACAAGTTACGTCTGCCCTTGATCTCATCCTTTTGCATAAATTCATTTAATTTGTAATATTTTATATTCTATTATGCTCATTTTAAGCATCAACACAGTCTGCACTTCTTTATATGTATAAGAAAAAGAACATATTTTTTCTAGTGTTACAACAAATGCCCTGTCTGGTATTTGGTATTTAGCATTAAGTTAAATAAAATCAGCTGCAACACAGATAAATACAGGAAATACTTGGATAAATAAATTACTTTTGAATTTAATATGAGCTGAATTACAAACTTCACCAAACCAAAGAAGCATCAAAGCAAACTCTTTTGCTAGAAACAAGATGAATAAGAATGCCTTAATAACATTGTACAGCTAATACATGTCTAATTCAGTCTTTATTTAGCTTTTATAATTTACTGCAGACATTTGATATTTTTCTTCAAGTGTTATATTGCAGAAATACTGTATGCAATGTTTACCATTAAATATGAACACATTAATTAAGCTTCTGTCACACTGTTTCCTGTTTTGTATGGATATCTATTAAAAATGTGTCATTCTGATCAAAAAGTGAGAAAAAATAAGTGTATTTTGTGAATATGCACTCTCAGTAAATGTATATTGGGATCAAAGATATGGGATTCAGTATTAAACCATGAAACCATGACATGCATTGATTTTGCCATGACACCATCTTGTTTAGGTATTTTTACTATTTAAGGATCAACCAACACTAAATTAAAATGATATTTGCATGTTATACAATTGTCTCCAAGTATTTCAGGAAATAGCTTATGCTATCAACTTCACCTTTAGTTTTAAGCATCTGCCATCCTGATCTTCATCTGCACAAACAGAGATTTGAATAATGTTTTTTGAGAATGTATGTTATTATTAGGCCATTGCTGCAACATTTGTTTAACAGTTGTGTAAATAGCGTAGTAGTAGTGCACATGGGCAGCACACAATGTATGACAAGTGCGCTTATACTAAGGATTTTTTTCAACATGTCCAGAAAGAAAAACCTGACAGCCTTAGCTGGTTGTCTAATTATGTAGTCTACAGTGCTTAATGCATGCTAGAGCATTATTTACTCCACATAGCATGTCTTCCTACACCATTTAAATTCATTACATAGTCAAAATCAAATCACTCTGCTAAAGAATAGAACATGTTTTCAATTGAAAATGTACATACAGTCAATCAACATGCAATAACTGTCAAAGTTCTAGCAACTGCTAGAAAAAAAACATCTTGTATTTATATATGATTTTTCAACATTTATTGTTTGAGAGTTGAATGTCGGCACCTGTTGTTTAGATTCTAAGCTGCTGAAAAACAAATGTTTTATTCTATAATTGTATATTATAAGAGAGGTACAGTAAAAAAAAAAAAAAACAGGAATTAACAAAACTTCTGACAACTAACAAATTCATAAAAAGAGTGACAACTCCATACAGTCAGTTACAAAAACTGCAACAAAATGGCATGGAAGAAATATAGATTTCTAATCTCATTGATCTTTAAAATTGAAACTTATGCTTTTACCACTAAGATGTCTAAAGAAATAGAAATAATAATAATAAAAAAACACTTGTAGTGTCAGATCCACCTGCAGATGTCATTACCTTTGATGTCAATGCATTGAGCTCCCACATCATTAAATAGGGACATCCAGTCTTGTTGCTGATAGACTCTCCACTACCTTCGAGAACTCCCAATTTGTCACTGTAAATAAATAATAAAAAAAACTTTTTTAGTAGCCTTTGTGTTGGATTCAGAACAGAACCAGCTGAGATTTAATCAGCTGTGTACCAGTTATTTACTAATTAGTTTTTTATATGTTACTGCTTTTCTGCTGTTTAAAGCTGATATAATTGCAGAAGTTTTTATTGTATATAATATTTAAGGCTTAGAGTCTTGATTTTTATGTTTTGGGATTTAATGTACTCTTAGACAACACATTTTATTTTAAAACATGAAATATGTTAATGATATGGACAAAACAGACCAATCTGTTGATAAATTGTATTTAAAGTGTTTCACTGATGAGACAAACACATGTTGGCTATAGAACAAAACTAAATCACATTTTTTTCTTACTGTGCTTAGCCTGATCTGATTCTCAGAGTAACAGGGCATACATGTAATACTCTTCTTCCACCTGTAGGTGGAGACGTTGCCTTTTCCAATTTGCTGCTGACTTTATAGAGAGGAAGCTGCCTGATTTGAGCAGATTCCTCAGGACAAAAGGGAAAATATTTTGACAGGCAGAGAGGAGGCTCATTGTTAGACACATTTCAGGAGCAGGATATCCTGACATTCCCAAAGCTAAAAATTGCTAATGCTTCTACACCTTAAACAGGATTTTCCCCCGAGGTAATGATGATTGATTGGATATGACATTAATATTTCTTAACCGTGCACCTTTAATGCTGCCAGGGTGGCTAGGTTACGCTCTTGTAGTGCCAGTTCAATAATAGTGTTTGGCAGACGCGACTCTGTTCAGGAATAGAGAGGTAATGTTTGACATGGGTCTCATCCTGCTTGAACTGATGCCTGTTGACAGATTGACTAAATCTATCCAGGAGACTATTCTGTCAAAGTTATCCCAGAAGGTTAATCATCAGTGATATGTGTGAAAAAGTGATGGGCCTCTTATGAAATTTTAATTGGTTAGCGTGGAGAAGGCTGGGAAAACCTCAAATGAGCAAGATTGATAGATTAAGAAAAAACGTGATTGAAGTTTAAAAGTAGCAGTGTAAAGAGAAAGTTCATAAATGTTAAGACAACAGTGATGATAATTGTTTATTTGCATTTGAAACTCAAAAAAATAGAGAGGCAAACAGTCGTAACAGTATATTCCTCCTTTCTCGTACTTTGTTGGGTATTTGTTCCCATGGTCATCCTCATAACTCAAGAGAGCCCTTGTCTCCTCTCATTAAGCAGACTGATAGAGAGGCCCGAGCTAATGTGCCAGTCAACTTTCCCTTGCTTGTTCCTTTTGTCTTAAGGCTGTGTTTTCCTTCGATGACCCTCATCAGTAACAAAAACTCCTCAACTGGAGCATTAAACCAACAGAGGAGACCACCCCCCCTTGACTTTCCCCTTTATCTATTCTTTAACTGACAGACACTATCTGACCGGCGGATGGCTGACAAGTGTGGGCCGGCCGAGGTGACATGGCAGTAGGGAAGTGCCACTCATTGTGGTGTTATCAGCACAACGCCAATGACAGAAAGCTAATCTGACCTGGCTGCTGATGGCTTGTGGCTTATTGGCTGGGTTTCTGGCTCTAAAACAGATTCTGGCATTCTGCCGAGACACTTACAGGTAGGGATGAGCTGAACACACGTGAATGCACGTGGGACACACACATACATGTGCACCAAACTGCCGATGCCAACCATTCTGAGACCTTTGGTGTAGGAAACTCCTTCCTGTCATAGTCAAGCTTATCTTGCAATATTTGTGATTAAGTATCTGTTTAGCGAAGGTGTTACTTTACAAGGGACAAAAATGCTTTGACAAGCTTATGGTTACTTTCAGCATCTGTGAGAGCTGCCGTGTTAGTCAGAGTTTTATTGAAAGTCATATAATTTTGAGATTTTAATGATGGTTCTGAAACACTTTTTTCAAGATGGTATGACATAAATGAACAAACAACTAATATACTGTATATATATATATATATATATATATATATATATATATATATATATATATATATATATATATATATATATATATATATATAAATCCAAGCATTGTCAGAATTACATGAACAGACTCAAATATGTGTACAGTTTCACTGGTTGTTAAAATTTCCCTTGTCAAATTACTGAGAAGCCACACTTTTTCTAGTGGTAACAAAGGTTCTGGCATGATTCTGACTTTAGCTATGATGAATCTTATTTATTTAAATAAACTGTATTATAACTAACTTAAATTGGTTGGTATCCTGTGAAGGACCCAGTTTTTATGCAAAATCATCAAACCTTTAAGGTAAGGGTTATTTAAGAGTCGTAATGCTAGCCTGTTTTATTATTTCCAACACTAATTTTAATGTTTATTTGGGATCATTATCATGTTGGAACACCAAATTATGTTCAGGTTTTAACCACCTGGTACCTGGAGCAGTTGCACTGTGTGCACTGTTTGCATGGTGCTTCCACCATTGTGGTTGACAGTGTTCTTATGTTTGGAAGCCTTACCTTAATTCCTCGAAACGTATTTCTTTTCATTGTGGCCCACCAGCTCAATCTTTGTCTAATCTTATTATAAAACTTTTCTCAAGAAAACCTGGAGATGTGACCATGTGGGAAGGTGCAAATTCCTGTAAACTCCTTCCTTGGTAAGCACTCTACCCCCTTTATATTGATGAAATACTTATTTCATTGTTGATGGTGAGATTTGTGTTCCAGAATATTCCATTGTATGATGAGTTTAAGCCTTTGCGGTTCCTTGGTTTTAAATAAACATCCTGACCAATTTCCTTTCAACTGAGGTTACACTTACGGTCAAAAATGAAAGTTTGGACACAACTGGGTGTTTCACAATCCTAAACACACAGCAAAACTGGTTTTGGAAGGAACAAAGTGGCCTAATATTAAGCTTCTGGAATGGCCTTAACCTCAGGGTTGTTGAAAATTAATGAACTATGCTTAAATGCCAGGCCAGGAAAACAACCAATTTAAATGAGCTTTACCACTTCTGCCAAGAAGAGTGGTCAAATATCCAGTTAGGACTGATGGTAGGGCATTGATGATAACTACAAAAAAATGTGCAGTTACTCTGGAAGTAAGTATGTGTTCCCCCGCAACTTGCTTCGCGGTGTTGCGCACACACACACATACTGTACATGTCTGTCTTTCTATCTTCACACGGACTTTGCATTGACTCCCAATCATTTTTCATTCATCTCTAGAGCCTAACCCTGACCCCTAGCCAAGAACAGCACTCCTTCCTATGGGGCCTGGGCTTTGTGCCCCATAAGGAGCAGCGGGTCCTACAATGCTGGATTTGTTGGAAATATGGGCCATGCAACGCCAAAACACATACACCTATATACTGTATGTATATCATTATATATATATATGTATAGAGAGAGAGAGATAAATATAGATATATATATTTCACCCCCTTCTGTTTTTTTTTTCAAATTGTTAAGTTACACACTTGATTTCCATCCTGGAAAAATTATTTCCAATGATACAAAAAGCTCCAAATTGACATAACTTGACTTGAAGTAAATTTTTGACCGCTGCTGCAACCAGATTTCTTTTGCTGTGCTTTTCCTTTCAGGTTCAGATAGAGACATGTAGGGTGCCACTACCTTCTCTGTTTTAGGACTGCTGCTTAGAAAGTAAAATATCCTGCACTGAAACAAATGTTTTTTTCTGGCTCTTGCCCTCATAAGCCAACTGTTTAATGGTAGACAACACATTGTTCAGCAGACACGACTGCAGCCTATCAAAACTAAACCCAGTTCTGATGCTTGTGAGACTATTTCAAAGCAACAGTATTCATCGAGGAAGACTTTAGTTTAAAATGTTATCCAGCATAAATCAGCTTAAGCTCAGAGATAATTCCATCTGGTTTTAAGTGTTGATAAAAACCTTTGCATTTAAGCATCTCTTTTGTTCTTGACATTGTCATTTTCCTTTTAAAGATAATCTTCAAAACTGCAGAAGCAGATAACGCTTCGGAAGCTACGGATGGCTCTCGGCTAGATTTTACTGTCAGCATAGAAACTGGCCCATTAACTTCTGAAGCCCTCTTTGGCAAAGCTCCATATCCTTTTCCATTGCCGTCAAAGGGCTATTTTTCCTCGGCCAGTCCCACACAACCCTAACAATGAATGGAGGATTAGAACATCTTACTGTCTTGAAGCAAAATAATGCAAAAAGGGATTTTAAGAAGTGTCTCTCTCTCTCTCTCTCTCTCTCTCTCTCTTTTTTCACCAGTTTCAAGTGAGGGGTAGCTGGCAGCATTTTTTTTTTCTGGATTTTTCTTGACACCATTCCCAAGAGGTGGTTCCTGCATCTACAATGCCAGTTCAACACTTGCAATCAGCCAACATGTGGCATTGTGATCCAATCACAGAAACCTTCTTTTCTCCTTCAGTTTGTAAATGGTAAAGTCTGCCAGTCTATTGTGAAGGAATCTTCAAAGTGCTTGGAAACCACTTGGGAACATGGGTAGCTGTTAATTAATACAATAGAATCTGCGAATGCTTTATTTTCCTGTTTCTAAAGATGAAAAAGGGGGGTGGGGGGAGCGCATGTCTAAATCCCTTACTTAATGTTCAAGATGTTATCCTAGACAAAGGAAAGCTGTTGGTGCACTGGAAATTATTATTTTTTTATTAGGTCTTATGTGACAGAAAAAGAATTTCCTCTTCTTCTTGGTTCACATTTATTGTACGTCAGCTCATGAAGATCATTTATGTGTCCATTCAGGAGAAGTATATTTAAAAAGTTTAAAAATTATTAATCAACAAAAATTATCAAGAAAATATCTCAAAAAATGTTGTCATATTTGTCAATGTTAGGTGATATTTGAAAAGCAAAAAAGCTAAATTAGTTTATGGATGTTTGATATGCCTCACTAGGTTCTACTGAAAGATTATAAGCGGCTAATATCTCCAGTAGATAACTGTTTTAGCATCTTCATTTAGCAAGAATCCAGGTTAGTTAGACTAAGAGACTAAAACAAATGTCAAAAAAGAGTCACCATAATCAAAGTGGACTTCTACTGTCTTAAAACAACTCCAATTTCAAAAACATTATAGTGCATTTAATGTTTTTTTTTTGTTTCATTTTATTTCATGAACACATTTAACGCAGGGGTGTCAACACATAAGTCACAGACTGTTTACATAGGAAATGAAAGGTGACATGTATCCTTAATGAGAGGACTTAGCTACCATGAGATACAACTATCATAGATAAAAAATTAACCACTAATAATCATTAAACAGAGCTCCAATTAAAAAATCCAGAACAATTCCTTCAAGATCTTAAAAACTGTTGCTATTCAGTTAGGTAAGATTTTTTTATTTAAATTTTGATTACACATATTTTAATAAACGTGGGTGAAAAGAATTTTTAGCCTTTTAACTTGGAAAATGTTCTTCATAGGTTTATAACTTCTGAATAAGTCACCACCCAACGTCATGTAAATATGATAACAATCCTGGAGCTCAGTAATGGGCTAAGCTGTCTTATACCCTAAAGCCTAACATGGCTGAAACCCCTTATCCCCTTGGTGACAAACACACACTCACCCCAACACAAGCTCTATGCTTGCAGAAACTTTGCCTAGGGCACTGCAATCACTGCCAGATGCCGTGACTTTCTGTCAGACAATACATTTAGAAAGTATCTTTGAAGGAGTGATGCCGACAGTAGTATTTGAGGAAGACAAATGTCCATGAGCGAATGTGTGCACGTATCTGAGGAGAGAGAGATATGCCAGTGGCAGTGTGAGAAAAGGACACATATGAGATCAGATAGAGTTGAGACTAATTCACAGCCTGACTGGAGGGCACTAAGCGGAATAATGTGAGACTTCTTTTCTCATGTCATTTAGGCTAAGCCCGTGGGGACAGAGTGTTTATTTTTTTGGCCGGACAACGTGATTCAGGCTCACAGAATGCAGTTGTGAGAAAAAAAGATTACTTTCGCTATTGTTTCAAAGATTGGGATGCTAATCATGCAGATTTATAGAGGGAGAGACATGCAGTGCCAGCCCTTGGCAGCCCAGCCACCTTGCCTGCCCCAGGGGACGTAGATGATGGCGAGCAAACAGCTAATAATTAATGCCATGATTACACAGGCTGGAACAACAGTGGCAGATAAGAGCACCCAGCCACCATCAGAGCATCAAAGTACATGTTACAGCAGCGGAAATAAGCATTGAAAGTGTTCTATGTTCTTGAACGAATATATTTTGAATGTGCCTATTGACATGAAATTTACGTCAAATATACATAACAATCAAAGTAATCCACACATACAATGAAAAGACAATTGGTGTATAAATTAAGTCGAATGACAGAGAGAGCAAGTATTTGGCACATTTAGTGGAATTTTCCCAAAACTTAAGATCTGTCCTTGTTAATGGTAACTTTACGAGACATCAGGTTTGGAGCAATTGGCCCCAATGATACAAATAAACAAAATATGTACACTTCTGGGACACTTTGGTGCATTCTGATCCTATGTGAATATTTTCATATTTTTAAATGGAGTCAACTTCAATGATTGGCTCGATCAATCTAGCAGCCTTATTTTCTTTTTCTGAAACCAGTTTAGAGGTTACTTGGCTGTGTGCTTGGGACATTTTTCTTGCTGAAACCCTCATTTTATCTTAGGATTTTAATCAAGAATGTCCCATTACTTTGCTCCACATCTGTCTTTCAAAAAAGCAAGGTCTACCAGTATCATGTGCTATACTATATAGTGGGAAACAGCCTACAGAAGTACAATGCTCCCAAACTGCAGTGTTTTTCTGATGTGCAGTGCAATTGCTTTTTCAAACATAATGTGTTCAATGACATGCTAAAAGTTCAATTTTCTGACTGGAGTATTTCATTAATTTGCCAGAGTGATTTGCGGTAAAATGTAATTGAACTTATGTTTTTTCTTCAGCGGTGGAGTTTTCTGCCTTGAGGTATCTTCATGGAAAAACTGTGAATGCTAATAACAGATCTTTTTGATGATCTCCATTAGTGGTACTCAGAGAACATCTGGTGGTCAGATTGTGGTGAAACAATGTTCCTTTCACTTCTAGATTAGGGCCATGATGTAATTTAGGATGCTTTACAACAATACGGTTTTGAATGTCATGAGATAATTTCCTGCTTTTACCCAGCATTCAGTATTTATTGTGTAATGGCTTCTTATAAACCATCAATTAAGACTAAGACAAATGTGAGAATTGCCCAGGTTGTTACTGATATCAGTTGTGAATTCTAAATAAACAGGTCAATTGGAAATATGCAGCACTTACTGTTCAATACTTTGCTCAAACTTTCAAAAATGAGCATGGAAACTGAGAAGCACCCCTAAGATATATTTTCATTTTTCAATATCTTACAAATGTAGTCAAATAGAGATCAGGTAGAAATTGCAAATAAAACATTGTAGCAATAGAGCAAATAAAAAAATAATTTATAATAGTCTATTCACTGTGTGGTAAAAGGAACACCAGCTCCCATAGATCAGCTTGGCTCCTATGAAATATTTAAAGTAAATAAATCCAGCTTGCTAACCAACTACTAAACCCTCCATCTGCCATGTGTACAACTGATACTATAATTCTAAGGCTGAAATGACCATAAAATGTGTTAAGGGTGTAACAATACTGCCTGAAAGTACTCTTGAGAGTGTGGATGAAACCTAGCATTCCTTAGCCATTAGCTAAGCCACACAGTAGGATAACACTATAAAAACGTCACGGTCACCCTCATTAGCAGGTGGAATGGAGTTCTTCTGATTTCTGTGGGTGTGCGATTGCTTCCATATGGGCACTCCTTCATTTTTTAACATAGCAGACTACGTGTTACTCCAAGATGAAGTGATTGCATTTTCTCCAAAAACCACAAATATTTTTTCGTAAATGTACTCGACATGACCAGGATTTTATACCCTTTGGAGGGATCATGTGTGGGTTCACTGCAGTGTTTGCCTATGTGTCTCATGTATGTGTATGATAAATCCTACAGTGGAAGAGAAATGTGGTGTGAATGAAGTGTGCATGTTTAAACAACTGTGCATGTCTAGGTATAAAGACAGACAAGCATGGAAGGGGCCACTGAGGCCTTGAGGCCTGCAGATATTGGCTACCACTTCCTAACCACCCGTACCACATTGACTCTTGTTTCCATTTCCATAGTGGAAGGAACAATGAAGGCCTGATGTGGTGGATGTATGGTGTGCTAACAAAGCAGAGAGTAAGATAATCCAAGGCAGACAGGGAAAACTGTGTGGACTCATGCATTCAGTTTAGGTTCCTCTTTTGGATATTTTCTGGCATAAACAAGCAAATCTCACAGAAATTCATGAATTCAGCACAAACTTCCCATTAGCAACTCATTAGGTGATGTAACTGAGTGTGGTGTAAAACTTGTACTACTGTCTTGGAAGACAACAAGCTTCTTCCCCATTTCCATTCTAGAGTCCCAGTCCAGGTGCTGGTGGTGACACTGAAGCCTCTGAGGAAATGTTAGAGATTCATTTATTTAAAGGCAAGCAGAAATCTGCACAATCAGGTATGATGATATAGTCTGCTCTTACTAAGCAATAGGCATTAGTCCTCTACCCCAGATTAATCTCCACTGGCTATCCTGAACAGCATTAACCAGGTATCAGAGAAGAAAAAGGTGAATTTTCAAGGTGGCATTTTCAAAACTTCACAAATAAAGGAGGTGCAGAGATCCACAGTTTTGAGTTGAACAATTATTATTTACTCTATAAATTTGACTTTTTCAGAAGTATGGAAAATGGAAAGATATTATTGATAGATGACTATAAGAAGTTTGGTTTCTAGATGTACTAAACAAAATTACCTTTTACCTTTTAAATGACCTTTTGACAAAAGCCTTATGGGGCAAAAGTTAGCATGTAAAAAAAGGCAGTTCAGATGAACTCAAAATCAAACATTTTGGTCCACATGCAAAACTCTATGTGATGAAAAACTAAGACACTGAACACACTATGCTCCGTGTGAAAAAGTGGTAGCAGCATGATGCTGTGGGATATTTTCCTTTAGAAAAAACCAGGAAGATGTCCAGAGATTATGGGGGGGAAAAGGACTGTTAGAGACTTCAGAACTGGGGCTGAGGTTCAATCAAAGGACGAGCATGCAAACAAAACAATGGAATGGTCTAGACCATAGAAAATTCATGTGTTAGAAGGGCCTTGGCAAGAATCACACGTAAGATCAACTGATAATTAAAATTTCTGTTCACAGACACTTTCCAGCCAGTTTGCCTGAGCTATTTTGCCAAGAAAATTGGGACAAAATGTCCACATTTATATCTGTAAAGCAGGTAGATGATAAAGATTTGATGGAACTGCAATAATGGTAGTTCTGCAAAAAATATTTATACATTGGGGCTTAACAAAAATGCATGGTAAAGTTTGTAAAGCTCTATTTAAAAAAGAAAACTGTACTATGTTTATTTAAAAAAAAATATCTAAAAAAATATTGAAATCCTAAAAATACTGACATAGCACAATACAATCTGAATAAACAATACAAGCACTGTCAAACTCATATTGTGTGAAAAGTAAAATAATAACGGTGTGTTTAAAAGTGAGATTTAACAAATTCCAAGGAAGGAGTTTGTTTTATGTGCAGAGGCAGCTGCAACAGAAAAAAGAACTTTATCATGTCTCATTTTCTTCTGTGATTTAGGAACTACCAGCAGCATCTGGTCAGCTGACCTGAGGGAAGGATAATAGGAGACTTATAAATGAAAATAAAACTTTAAAAGTCTTCTTTTTTGTTCACATTTTCCACTCACTTCTCAATTATTCATTATTTTGTGTTTCTCTATCACATTGTGTATTCATGGGGGTGTAGAAGCCTTTGAATACACAAAATGTTTTGGTGGTGAAATTACAAAATAGTAAAGAAGTTCTGAATACTTTCACAAGTATTCAGAAAGTCTGTTAAATGTAGCAGCTAATTAAGTGTTTTTAAAACTAAGGTGATGCCTTCGGGAAGTCTCCATATTTAGTAAATTTTTGAAGAGGACCTATCAAAAATGAAGATCAGGATCGGAAGAGCAATCAAGAGTTCGCTAGAGCTATTATGTTTATTTTTACATGTATACAAATGTAAGGTGAGATCTTAGACAAATTAAATGGATACGCCTGGAGCAAATGCATGAATGCAACAGCTTTATTTGGAAAACATGATTTTTATTTTTATTTCTTTACAAAAGACATGGCTGTTAGAACATATTCCCAACTCCCAACACCAGCGCAGTGTTTCTTAACAACAGATGGTGGAATCCTGAGGATGTTAGTGTGAAGGAGCGCCTATGCAACCAGGGCACTGAACTGTTAGCTGTGAGTTTCTGTGCACGTTGTCTTAAGAGACAATTCACCAGTATTAGTTGCCAACGCTTCACGTGACACCATCAGCTCAGTTGTTGCCAGGCTACAAACACAACACCCTGATGCATTTATGGTCTCTAGAGATTTCAGCCTCACCTCTCTCAGTGCTGCACTTCCAGTTTTACATTTTTGTGTGCATTTTAATAAGAGAATTTGCTCTTCAGAATATCGCAACTAAATTGCTTAAACCAGAGCGTGTTATTTCACTTTATTTCACTTCAATTGCAGATTTGACATCAGCAACAAAAATTAGCTTATACTGCAAAAGAAGAAGAGTTTTTCCTCCTTTTGTTTCTTTGTTTGAGGAGATGACGACACATTTGATCCTGTCTCCCAACGTCACATGTCAACCTCCTCATGCCCTGTCACACTGACAGCTCACAGCCTGCGAGGCAAAGGATCATGGGCGCAGTGTCAGACGCAGTGGGGAGGTCGGGGGAAGGCAAAGCTTAATGCATGATGTGTGTCTCCGTGCGCCGAGTCGTGCATGTGTGCAATATGTGTCTGTGTGACGAAAGTTGTATTTGAACGTGTGTCACGCTGAAGGGATGGATGCATGCCAAAGGCGAGAGTAACACCATGTCAGAGTGCTAGCAGACGATGCCTATTTCAGATATACTAATACAAACAGTCAGCTCAGCCATGAAACCATTTCTTCCACTTTCTTCCTCCCCGTCCCTACGAGCATCAGCAAGGTAGAGAGTTGCTGCAAGGTTTAATAATGTTTTCAGCTCAAATTCAGATGCAGAGAATAATGAATTTCTTTGTAGAACCAGGGTTTTTGGGCATGTCTCTTCCAGCTTTACACACTGAGCGTTTTGCCTGTTCTTATTTGCAAAATTGCTGAAGCCCAGAGAGAGTGAACTGAGAGCATCTGTTAATATAAAAACTTTTTTAAGTCTGCCACCGATTTTGTAATTTCGTCCGGACCATTTTACCAGCTAACAATGCTTTAACTCAAAGCATGCCATGGTAGTTCTAGTTATAGTTTTTGGAACGTAAACCTGTATCCCGTGTCAGGTTTTCTTGGATTTAGACCCATCCAACAAACTATGTCCATCTTTCCTGTCCGTACTGAGGTAAAGTGCTCCCACAGCATGATGCTGTCATCACCATTTTTCACTACATAAATGGTGGGATCAGATTGATGCACGATGCCATTTTTCTACAACAAATAACATTGTGCATGTAGGTCTAAAGGTTTAACTTTGGCATCATCTGGCCAAAGTGCCTTTCAAAACATATTTCATCTTGCCACTCTTCCATAAAGCCCACAGTCAAACCTTGGGATATTGTTTTTACCACCAAATTCTGCTTTAAACTTCTTCATAAATGTATCTTTACTGTATTCATTGAACTTTATGATGCTGTTTGTTCTGTCTTGTTCTCTTTCAAACCTCTGTGGCTCACAGAACAGCTGTATTTATACTGCAGATGAAAAAACACACAGAGGAACTCTATTTACAATTTAGGAGACTTCTGAAGTTTTGCTGGATTTCATTTAGGATTATGAGAGGAAATGGGACTAAATAAATATATAGGCATCAGTTTTCAGACTTTAGTTTGTGAAAAAAAACCAATAAAACGTCGCAGTTGCCTTTTTGTGTTCATTAATCACATAAAACCCAATGAAATACATTGAAGTATGACTGCGATGAGACTGTGTGAAAACATAAGGTCCAGTCATAGAAAAGACTCTTTTCCTAAATACACAACTACACACGTGACGTGACTTGAAAGTAAGGCACAGAACTGCATTTCTTAATGTTTGGTCTCACCTAAAAATAATTTGTAGACATGCCAACATAATTGCAAGATAAATTTAACAATGTGACAGCGGCATTAGCCTTTTCGTCTAATCATTTCCAAAGGATTTTCACATAATAAACCTATATGTTTTTAGGAAGACGTGTTAAATTGAGATGTTCAAACCTGGGGACTAATTCTTCTGTGTCATTTTGCAGTTTCTGTGAATAAACAGAAATGCTAAGTGCTAGTATGAATCAGACATCATTGCCATGGATGCAATAGAATATAATAAAAAAAAATGACGAGGCCTTGCATGTAATTGCCCATTAGAAGCTGGAACACTGCACACTTATGAGCTCGCTCCAACAAAGACCATTCTGTAGTTAAAACCAGAGGGCAATCACACTACATACAAAGCAAGTATGGAAATTGTGATGACCTCATCCAAAGATAGGAATAGTACACCCATAATAGTTGTGGCTCTGCCTAAATTATCCGTTTTGACTGAACGGTTAGTTATAGCATAGCTTTGAAATCGTTTTAGCTGTCCACAACTGTCAGACAAAAAGAGTACCATTTACATTCAGTATTTTGGTTATTGTATAATGTATTTTACAGGTTTAGGAGTCTCAGAGTAATTGGTTTTGGGCAATGGCAATGGGGGCCCCTATATGTGCCACCTGGAGAATCCAAATAACCCTGCCAAACCATCTCCCATTTACACCCAACTTCACACACATATATACACACATGCAGTATTCACATAAGGATGTTCCTTTGAGGGAGAAGGAGAGAAAACTGGCTCTTAATGTAGATGTATAAATAGACCTCACAGTGCACAACTCGCTGATGTAATTATAGTTCAGGAAAAGCCTAGTTTATTGAGGAGCACTTTTGGGGTCTTAACAAGGGATTTGGTGAGGAAAACGGTTGCACCTGTCTGAGCCTGGCGCGTTTTGGACTGAAGGGAAGGGAAAGACAGAGATTCAGAAGATGTAGAGACTGAAACATTGTAACTGCAGGGAGGGCTGAGAGCTAAAGAGCACTAAATTACATTTACTCTGACTTGGGCTCAACTGGACTTGATGCACACACATTACAGCCAGCAAAGGTCTCTGTGAAGTTTCACTCATGCTAGAATGTCTTTTTTTTTTTTTTTTTTAGCTAAATACCTGAAATAAAATAAGTTCATTCTGTCTTAATAAAGGAAGGGGTAGCTTATTCAGGCCTAATGCAGGTATTAATATTTTTCATATTAAAAACATATCTAGTGAGCATATGATGATATGATTTATTCCCTATAACCCACTGCCACACTGTCCTGTAAAATGAATAAGGATTTGAGGCATACTGAACACAAGGGGGAGCAATTATGCTTTCCCTGTGTTTCCTGGAAACTTCAGTGTGGGGCAATATTTTCCAGTCCATTGTTCCCCGCTATAAATCAGGAGGTACAGGGTGCTTGTTTGTCCCTCACTGTGAGAAAATACACCAAACAAGACTAGCCATTCTAATCACCCTAATCACACCAACCCACACAGGCTGCATGAACATAGGACTACTACAAATATATAAACTTAGAAATTTCCACCGATAAACCTCCTTGTCTAATACACACCCCTACATATATACAGTATATATATATATATATATATATATATATATATATATATATATATATATATATATATATATATATATTCAAAGCACAATTGAGTTCAACAAGCTTCTTCTTAGCACTTGTACAGGCCTGTGGCATTGAATGATTTAAATTCCTACTCTGGTGAGTTTCCCTCTTCCGTGAATTAATTAGTCTATGCCAAAGCGGGCCACATTTGTCATTTGAATTTATGCTAATGAGTGCCGAGGTCTCGTGAAAGAGCTGATAGGCCGGAGCAGCTGCTCTGTCCTTGCGGGGCCTAACTGTCTCCCCCTCTTTAACTGCTTCATCTCTCTGTCTATTCCTCTGTCTGGCTTCTCTTTCCATTCCTCCCTTTCAAGTTTTTTTCACATCTAAAACACCAACACTGCTCCTTCATTTGCAACATACATTCATACACACACACGCAAGCACACGCCTATACACAAGTGTCTTTTCCTTTAACTTCCTAAAAGAAAAGACACTTTCTCCCTTATTTCTCCCTTCATACTCCTTGAATCTTCTCCTGTGGCCTTATCATCCCTTTCTCCAGCCTCCTGCTGGTCTTGGGCTCCATGACCTGTCAGTGTAGAGGAGATTGCCCATGTCCCAGACTGATAAGCCAGCTAATTATCCAACACTTCACACAGAGAGGCAGAACGGCAAAAAGACAGCCACACACGCAGAACTATATTGGCAGACATGGTAACAATAACAGATAGAAAGACAGACATAGTTTGTCTTGCAAAGGTACGGACACAAAGGTGAGTGTTGGACTGGTTGTCAGCGCTCACTTCCATTAGCATTTTCAAAAACTACACGCCATTTGTGTGACAGCCTTTTGAGTACCTTATTGAAAAATGACATACAAGGTGTAAATGAATTGTAACCCTTGTCACTCTGTGTGCATTGCATGTAGTAGTCAGCTGTGCTGTTTTTGTAAAAAAAAAAAAAACAAAGAACAAAAAAACCTCAAACATTGCTGGATGACACATTTAACACTAGCATACAAGTACAGCTTAATGAGTTTGAATATCAAGAAAAAGTTAAATATTTTTTGTCATGGGTCTCTCACCTTCTGGACAACAGTCCATAGATTCTCAGCGGGGTTCAGGTCAGGCAACTTTTTCTGACCAAACAAGAAGAGGAACGTCATGGTCCTTGAAATCAGCTTTTAGTAACTTTGGTAGGGCGGTCAGAGGCCAAGTCCTGCTGGAAAAGGAGATTTTCATTGAGCAGAAGGATGGATGTAGTGCTCTAATATTTTCTGGTAGATGACTGCTTTTACTCTGGATTTCAGAAAATCAGTGGATAACATAGCACCCAAATCATCTGTGGCTGTGGAAAAATCACACTGGACTTCAAACAACATGTCTTCTGTGCCTCTACACTCTTCCTCTAGGTTTTGAAACTTGATGAAATGAAAACTTTATTTTAATTTGAAAAGACGACTTTGGACTATTGAGCAACAGTCCAGCTCTTTTCTTTTTAGCCCAAGTGACACTTCTGATGTGTTCTCTGGTTCAGGGGTACCTTAACACGAAGAATAAATGTGTAGACTCTTGATGCACGGACTACAGCCTCAGACCACTCTTTGTAACATGCTCCTAAATTTATGAATGGATTTAGCTTGACAATCTTCCACGCAACCTTTTAAGATTAGGCTTGAAAAAGACAACAAATAAAGAACTTAAAATATATACATATAATGAGCTATCCTACACAAACTACAAATTCTTTAAAACAGTTTGTAACCAGTAACACTTGTTGTCCAATGAGAGAAAAAAAAAATTATTGGGTTCTTCATTTTCCTAAAAAATATAATGTGAAAATCTTTTTGAGCTGAGTGTATTGTCACACCTCTAATAGACACACAGATAGATACACACAATTGTTACCATCCTCCCATATTCACAAAAAAGGATGAACACAGAAACCCCTCTCCTGCACTCCTGTATTATGCTGTTACAACTGAAAGCTGGTTGAAAAGTCAGTGGCATATCTTGGCGGCAATTTTTGGAGCCGAGCACTCCAATCCTCCCTCCCAGGCTCCCAATTTGCTGGAGCAGAAATAAGCACTTTGGTGCTCTTTCTGCAATGCTCGAAATGCGGCATCGGTGTGGAGTGAGAGGTCCACATTCTGTAATGCTCCATTTTGAAGTTTGCCTTCAAGTAGTGGCCAAGTGGTTAAGACAGTGGGTAAGAGGACAATCCAACCGGGCAACACAATGCACTTCCCTTTTATTTCAAACCATCTACCAAGCACACAGCTTTTATTTAATTAAATTTTTTTACTCCAGGTTTTGTTTGGTTGATGGAGTGCATTTTGCAGATCTGAAGATTTTCTTAATCAGTTGTGGTCAGATTTATAATGGTCAGAAAACAAAGATCTTTAACGCAACATAACTGAATTTACCATATTTACACAGAATCTGGGAAATTTACTTAGCAACATGTTTGTGTAAAAGAACCACCAAAAATAAATGATCAGTGCCATGACTTGTGGTGGTGTTAGTTTGTCTTTTCGATTACAGTGTTTCGTTTCATGTTTACTTTTTATGGAAAGCTGAAAAGTCATTTTTGTCTTTGTTTAGACAAAGGTTACCGTTGCATTTTGAAATGTGAGTCATTGCTGTCAGGTTAGTATTTATATTCTTACTGTCGTCAGAAAACATAGGCCTCAGAAATTAGCATATTGAAAATGATATGTCTGAAACTCAAAAGCAAATACATTCATTAACCCTTTAAAGCACAATAGAAGATAAAGTCACGAAATGATGCTATTTAAAGACTGAACTCTAGAAATTGACACGAAACTCCTCTACCAGGGGACAGATTTAGAGCTTGACATGGTTGTTCTTTGAAGACAATGCCTACTTTGCTAAATATATAAAGATCAAAGACATTTGACATCGAGTTAATTGTAGCGGCCGCAGTATGTTTTTAAATGACAAAATGCAGATGTCTAAACATTTGTTTCTTGAGAAAACAGTCACTAGCAGAGAACGACAAAAAGTTTTTTAAAATACTTACTGTTTTAAGAGCCACATTTTTTACTGCCTCAGAAGTCAAGTCAAACTATCGTATGGAGCAAAATTCATTTACTGTAGAGCTCCTAATAGGCTTACCATGGAACGTTGAGAAGATACCATATTTATACTTTTTAGACTTAATCAAATTACATTGGGAACTTTATATGTTTATCACATCGTTCCCAACACCCTAGAGTGTCATCAGTAATTTGGCTCACATGCATCCCACCTACTCAAAGAGGAGAGTGAGGACTAATGTCATTTCGAGGGGATTACTGTGATCTTTCAACACATCTTTGGGGAGTTAAGCATGTTGTTAAAGAGAGGAATGGGAAGAGCAAGAAACAGTGATAAAACCCCACCACAGAGCTTCTGTTTTAACTTTTACATTTCTTCATTCTTACTCTTGCTCTCTCTCCCTATCTCTCTCCCTCTCTATCTGTCTCTGTCGCTCTCTCTCTCTCTCTCCAATCCGATCGCTTCCATTTTCTCCCTCAGATCACCAAAAGCCATATTATGTGCTTGTCAAGATGGATAAACCCCTCAGCCAAATGTTCAAATGAAAACAAATAAGTAGGAGACGTTCATGTAATCGCTTCTGCCAGAGAAAGGCTTTAAGAAGAACATAAACACTTTCTGGAAATGTGCCTCGCAATTTCTAATTCCCTCACGCTTTTGTTTGAGTCTCATTCAACTTCAGGAGCATTTCATACTGCACCATGATGAGGTGTCACCACTGGAGACACGCTTAAAACTACTTTGCAACACCGTTAGCAGCACTAAATAAAAATATGAGATCATATTACCTTTGCTGCTTGTAAAACTGCCATGATTCTATTCTGGGGAATTAAGAGAGGAATTCTTTAATTAACCTGGCAACAATTATAAATATGACAGAAGGGGTGAAGTAGCGAAGGTTGTGACACTTAAAGAGAAAAAAAAAAAGAGTTACAATTCAAGATTATCTTATTATCAGGTCATGGCTGGTCTTTGTTTGTAGTGGTGTGTTTTTCTCTAGAATGGTTGGGCTTTTTCACATGAGAAAAGTCCCCCAACTGTCACTAGCCTCCCACAATCTTTCCAGCCAACCCCTCTAGTAAAGTTCCCATGGTGGTCCTTGGACAGCTCACAGGCTTCTTGTGCCAAATGCCTCGGATAGATAAGCAGTTTTCTTAGGTTGTAACACCACAGCAGACTGCTGATTTTTAATAGAGCATCTTGGAGTGTAGAAGTTTGAACACACATAAGAGAGAAAAGCAAGCATCAAGTCTGAGGCATGACATGTAATAATGTCATTCTTAACTATATGCAGTTTGGATTTGATTTTGCATGTCATTTGTATTGAAGATTCAAACAGAAAAAAGTCACTAGTTTGCATTTTTTTACCCAGCATTTTGGACGTCATACAAAAATAGCAGAGTGAAGAGAGGTTGGTGAGATGACAAACACACACCGGCGGCTAGAAGAGTAGCTGAAAAGTTACAGAGAAAAAGCTCTCCTCTTGTTAAATATTAAAGTGAGAGGACATGCAATATTCCTAACAACTTTTCTGAGCTTTTCATATTCCCTGAGTGTATGCAGAACATAGAACCCATTTCTCCTCTCGATTCTCTGAAACTAAAAGCTTTGTATGTCTAGCTCAGTCCATTGCTCTAAACCAAAGCAAAGAAACGTCCACTGTCACTAGTTAAATGTCTATATCTGAACAATTCTGACACCTTACACACTATTTTAAATACAGGCAATGTTAATTCAAATGGTTTCATACCCTTTGACCTTTTTCATATTTTGCTTTTCAAAAGGTCCTGTAAATACAAATCTGAAATGTCAATATCTTTTGAAACGATTAATGCAATAAGACCTTCGGAACATTTTCACTATTAGTTATGCACACTGAAAGACTGAAATGTTTAATAATTCCTCCTTGCAAAACAGCTTAGTATCAAGACTCTGACTAGATCACTCTAACACACGAATGTCCTTTGATATAAACCATCAAATTCCTTCCAGCCATGCATGTGGTTGGTGGATTGTGAAGTCTCAAGTCGCATGTTTTTCTTCTAAGATTGATTGTATTTTGCTTCATTCATTATTCCATCAACTTTGACCAGTTTCCCCACTGGACTCCTCCTCCTCCCCCAAAAAATGCCACAGCCTGATGCTGCCAAAAACATATTTCACCATGGGTATGTTCTGGTTAGGTTGATGTGCTAGTGTGCTGTTAATTTTCCACCACACAGCACTTTGTGACTAAAGATTTCAGCTCCGGACTCATCTAATCTTAACACCTTTTTCCACATGCTTTTTTGTGTCTCCAACATTGGTTGTAGCAACTGCAAGTAGGATTTGATGGTTTTCCTTAAACACATTCTTTCTGGCCTCTTTTGAATAGTTTTCAACAGACCATCTCACCTAAGCCATGGATGTGTCCAGTTCCCTCAGTATTAATGTTGGTCGTGCCTCTGATTTATCATTGTCTTTTTATGACAGTTTAGGTAGCTTTCCAATTGTACCTTACTGCTTACATTTTTATTTGATTAATTGATTAAACAGAGCTTCAAGAGATTTTCAAAGCTTTGGTTATTATTTATAAATTAAATATAATTTAAACCTCTCCACGAATTTATCTGTGATCTGTCTAGTATGTTCCACAGTCTTTGGGATGCTGCTTCCTCACTGTTGTTCTCATATAAACTTCTGAGGCCACAGAAAACAAATTTTATTTATACAGAGGTTACATTTCAGTGGAGAACTATTGATACTTGTTCTAAAGAAATTGGTATGAGTTTAGTTTTAAATGTATTGCAGTATTAAAGTGGGCTGAATATGCATGCATGACACATGTCTTTATTTTTATTTTTAAGCAAAAATAACAAATGCGGTATCGTTTTGAAAGCATTTTGAAAACCATGCAGACTTTTCCTCCAACTTCACAAACCCACTTTTTCTTGGTTTATAATTTCCTAGTTGTGGATTGACAATAATTTGAAAAAGTTTAAGTCTTATATATTGAAATTGAGCATTTCAGTGGCTAAATGTCTGAAGATGAAAATAGTACCCCAATGTTTGAGATTTTTTTGTAACACTGTAACTGTTGATAATGTCAGAACATCATGCATTTGAAATGACCCATTGAGATTTCTGCCTTTTTCCACAGGCTTGATTTTAATGGATATCATATAAAGAGAACAAGGCAACTTGGTGTAGACTTTAAGTTGTGAACTAGACTATGTGTCTAGGGAGCTTATTTACATATTAACTAAACACTAATAAAATGTTTTCTATAGTATGAGCAATATCAGAGCACCAGACATCCAATAAAATTAAGAATGTGTGTGCTGTACATAAAATATATTTATTTTATGTGAAAGTAATTGCACTGACATGAATCAATAGCCTCTTTAATGTTCTTTGTATACCATTTCATATGTCACCAGTAAATATATTTTGGGTGTTCTATGAGCAACAGGTATGAAATATAGAGCATTTGATGCAGTGGCTCATTGTGAGTTCTATGAAGATTCAGTTAAAGTTATTAATTTATGCCGTTTATCTTTGGGTATTAAATTGGAAATACGGCAGACTAAATATTACAAAACTGCATTTATTTTTTTTTTCCAATAAATTAAATACTTATAACCTGAATGCCTGTTACAATTCAAGCACTTATATTAGGACGCATGAAAGCACTCTGCTTTGGACGGCCATGTAAACCTTGTTTTAGGCATGCAGTGTGTTAACAGATAAGCAAGCGAAGCATGTCAGGTCTGTTGGCCAGCTGGCAGGATTCGAGTGTTTGTGTTGGGCTAGTTGAGATGTCAGGGCTATGGTGAGATGAAGAGGGCTGAAGGGGGTACATTAGCACCAGACCTCCTCCAGACTTGGCTGCTCTAACTAAATGGACCAGATCAATCACATTGGACGGCACTGTGACAGTGAGTTAAGGTTCTGCAGCACGGCACAGTGTTTTAGGACACAACGGCCCTCGGCAAGGCTAGCTGGTTGGCTGGCAGTCACTTGCAAAGCATTCCTCTCACATACCACAGGCCCACTAAGCAGATGGCAATGGCAAGGACAGAGGCGACTGTCCTGCCGTCACTCCCAAGCTTGCATCCATCAGGAGACAAGTGATGAGATTAGAGCGTGGGAGATGTGGAAAAGGATGAAGTGCCTGGTGTGGAAAGAAGATGGATCTGTGACAGGTCAGGCCTGGGCTGGTTCACACACAAAAACGCAGGTCAGGCTTGACCTGAGCCTGGATATGTGAAGGATGCAGCTGGATAGTGCTTTGGGAATCCAGTAGCTGTGGAACCCCCGAACAGTGGTGCAGTATGGTGACATGTCTCAGGCCAGGCTGGCAGGGAATGTGTCAGAATGAGCTTGCGTGTGTCTGTGTGTGTGTGTGTGTGTTTGTGGCCCATAAAGCTCTACGTATGATGGTATCCAGAGACATGCGAGTGATGGTCTCAAGCTGAAACACTCAAGAGTTGGTGCAAAGTATGCCCTACATTGCTTCTATCACAAATATGACTTTATTAACAAATGTGTGAAGGAAGAATATCCTCTCAGCTTTAGGGTTAACACACTTCTGAGGGCAAATAGAATCATTACAATTGTTCCGCTTCAATTGTGTTTGGGTGTGTAAGTCGAGTTATTTTTGTCATAAATTAATACATATTTAAAGGATAAACAGTTACCTAATGTTGTACAACGGTACTTATAAACATTATCACACAAACAACATTCATACTTACCGCAAATATCTGTTGTTACTATTGGATGGACTGTGTTGGATTCATTTTCCTTAGTCCTGGGCTGTTTTTTTAACCATTGAAACTATGGTTCAGATTGTTAAATACCTCTATACCTCTATGGCAAAGGAGTTTCAAATGATTTTGGTGGGTGACAAGAAATCTGGTCTCTTCACCTACTGTGTTTAATGTTCCCAAACTCACCGACTTTTACTGAAAAGAAGATCTTTGAGGAAAGTAATTGTTCACTCCATCGTTTTCATGTGTTGGTCATTAGCTGCCACACATCTATTCAATGCATTCCTTTTATCAATGTCTTTCTGTTTACAGCAATAGGAAATCATTCTCTACAGTTCCAGACAATTTGTCATTATCCATTTATAGTAGCGCTGCTTCTTTTAGGTATGGCTCAACAGGTTTATTCATATAAAAATGTCTTAAAATTTGTCATATGCTTTCAAAAACAGTGAAAGGTTATTTATTTCTTTTAATCATTTCTATATTTTAAGATTTCCAACTCCAAAATCTGATGTTTTCTTTTTTAAATATATTGATTTGATAAGGAACAGTAATTAAATTTGATGTCTTCTGGCAAGCATTGTGGAAAACCTTGTAGTCAGTTTAAGATGTATGCAGGGCTATGGTGAGAGTATTTAACTAGACTTAACTTGATTCTGTATTGTGTTGTGGGGAGAAAATCTTATCCTGTCATATGGCTTTGTTTGCTTCTCAACAAAGAATCGTCCCACTTTCATTTACATATTTTCCTCTAAGAAACCAAACTTCAAAGCTCAAACATTGAAGATGGCTCCACGAGGGCCTGCCAATATATTATTTATAATAAATCAGGTAGAGGTGATTCATACACATGGACACACTCAATCAGTCCATTTATCAATAAACATTTTAAATTCATTTCACTGTGTATTTAATGGAGGCAATAAAACAAATTAAATGACTGTTCATCTTTTGGTGTTTGAAAAGTAAACAAGGTGACATTAAAGTGCCCCTTTTTGTGTCTGTTTATGTGAGGAAAAAATGTGTGCTTGTGTGTGTGTGTGTTTGCGTGTGTGTGTGTGTGTGTGGGGGGGGGGGGGGGGGGGGGGGGGGGATCATGAGTGGCCACTCTGGCACTCACACAGCATACATTGTAAATAAGTAATGGTATTAGACGTGTAGTGGTTAGTCATAGAGGAGGAAGGTCTGTGCATCAACTCCACCTCTGTTTGGCTTGTACATATTTCATAGGATGCTGGGCAGGAAAGAAGCTGGAGGTTGTGGGTTATATGGGAGGGTGGCTGAAATAAAAGGCAGCACACACAAAATCCTTTCTGTTCACTGTCATGGGTCTGTTACTATTAATATTGCCAAGTGTCCTGTCTTTTTTTCTCTCTGCTGATATAGGTTTATGGTGTTTTTTCTCATCTATACCTTCCTGTATTTGACAACGAAATAGAGCTGGCTGCTGCTGCAAGGACTTAAATGCAAGAAGAACATAGTACAGGTGACACAGTGTTAGTTTCAACAATTAAGACAAAGTTTCCTTTACATAGTCCAGATGTCCATTTTCTTTGGGGTTCGCATCAGTGCCAGAGTGGAAAGAAAAATAAAAATACACAGAAGCTTTCATACCTCTGAGAAAGTCACCAAGCTGCTCTTTATTGTTGGTAAAGTGTCATTTTGTTTATTGAGCAGTTTTTGCTTTTTCATTTGCAAAACAGATTATCACACTCAGTGAGTAAGTTTTGGTTAAAGTGGTAGATTTTGATCAAAAACACTAAGGATGTAGTTGATCTTTTCCTCTAACTAGATCTTAGCCACTGAAATGATTTAGATAGAGACCAGATATTTATTCTAAGCAGATCAAATGTACATTTCTGTCTCATAATAATGTAATTGGACTGCATTATATTATTTCTATCAATCAGAATTATCCCATCTGTTTAGACAAAGCCATAAAAAAAGACTGATATACCTAAACATGTTGGATTGTTCAAATAAGTCTAGATTGAAAGGAATGCATACAAAAGGCAACTTTTACTTTAAACAACAGAAATGTCACAGAATAAGTTATTCAATAATAATGTAACACTTAGATAACTGAAGATCAGAGTGCCTTAAAAAACATCCCAGTGCAACTTCAAAAAGTGAAAACTTTTCTGTGGAGGAATAGGCCACAATCTCACCTAAGCCATGCACTGACTCAAAAAGAGAGAAAATTTACATATTTCATAGGATGCTGGGCAGCCTATGAAATAGGCTTTTGCCAAAAAGAACTGCTGTGTACATGAGTGTAAAAGCATCTAAAATCTAAAGAAAAACCTTTGAATATATGACTCCACATGTAAAGCTATTGATCAAGACCACTTTGAAAGTCTGGCACCTCCGAAGCAGAGTAGAAAGAAGTTACGAGTGGTTAAAAATGCTTGCTCTGTACTGTACATATCTATAAAAGCCCACAAAAATAAGAAGTATCTGTTGCCAGGTAACTGGTAGCCTGCAAGCACTACCTCTCAAGGAAGAACAAAGACAGATGAGCAGAGAATAAGGAGCACACCTCTAAATATAAAGTCTTGAGGTCTTATATGTTTGCAGTTTTCTTCCAGCTCTATGGAAAAGGTTAATGGGAAGTGATGGTCATGCAGCTTGATGCCACAAGCTAGTAGTCTCTGGGCATCACAAAGCTTATAACCCTATATGTGTCGTTGATGATGGCTAATTGACCAGCGTCTGAATTAGATGTATTTTAAATTTGAAAAGAGAACAAAGGAAAAGACTGACACATTACATGTTTGTAACTAAATGGGAAATTAGCCTTGAAGTTGTACAAACAAATGGACAGTTGAAGCTTTTTCAAGTTCTCTAAGGCTAATGATTCATGCATGATTCATTCTGTTTGTATTATAGGCAAGATTATTAAAGCTTGTACACGAAGGCATAATGTCACCAGAAGTGTAAACTCAACTAGAAGTAAAGTTCTGGAAAACTTAATTTATGCTGTTACTCCACAGTACCTAGGTATATGGGTCAGACACTGTGCTCCTGGGGGCCAATTGCAGCCTGCAGCTGAGGGGTTTGGCTGAGTCAGCACATCCACGGCACTCTCTGGGACCAGAATGCAGCGCAGTGTTCCGCTGTGACTAGGCAACCTGCCTCAGTGTTATGTGCACACATCCCACTCTTGCGCCTCTCTTTAATTTGAGTCTTGCTGTGCCCCATTTTTGCCTCACAGAGTCTACACAACACATCTACTGAAAAAATTCATTCATTGGTATAAGGTGTGCCATTTTGGAAAAACAATGTCTGGCTTCATTCCACCTGCTGGGGTAAATATCCTCGCCTTTTCTCTATTACATTCAGAAAACATGCTGAACTGTTTCTTCAACTAGGTTTCTGCTGTTTGGACAGACATTGGGCAGTTTTAACAAAGCATTCAGTCAAAACTTGTGACCTACTTTGTTGGTTTACAGAAGAGATTATAAGAACCCCATAACTCTTCACAGACCACCATCTTGAATTACACAAGCTGATCAGACTTTACTGAACCCAGAGGATCAAATAAAAGGTGGTTGCATAGTAAAATCCTGACACATATAAATAATAGTTTGTAGGTAAAGTAATGACTTTTAAATGAGTTTGTTAACTTAAAACATTAACTCTTCACTGGCTAAATTGTGGAAGCTTGTAGTAGCTATGTTTACACTTTACAACTTGACAAAATAATTTATCACAATCATAAAGACGCAATATTGTATACATTTCTATAAGTGTAAATTATCTTATCTAAATTAAACTGTTTTAAATTGGTCTTACTAAATATTAGCTGCTTGACTTTTATCATCAGCATGTGCTCTGTTTGCTCTTTTTGCACTACTGAATGATGCATTTCACTCAGAGATATGCAGTTTTCCCGACAACCTAGGAAAGGAGAATAATGCGGAGGTGTACACACTGTCTACTGAAAAGGAGAATAAGAAAACAAGGAAATGGTGGATTTATGATCAGAATAGCATTGCAATTTTTAATCGTTGTTTTCATTGAGCAATGACTCAATGAAAACAGTAATTGCTGTGTTTTTATTAGCTGGAAAACATGCTCTCTCATCACTTTTTTCATCAAAATACACATTGTTTTTCTTCCTCTGATCAAACTCTGATCTTGTTGTTTTTCTTATCTCCTGACTGTGTGGCGCCACCCTCTGTCTGGAACTAATATTGTTCCTGTTGCTACACATACTTAACACTGTCAGAAAAATCTGGAGTGAATGCAGATATTTCCATGGACCCTAGTGAGAGAGTACATATTACACATTTATTGTTACACAGGGTTTGGAAAAGGAGATATGTGTTAGGCCTAAGACCAATAAGGTTCTGAAGTCCTTTAGTATCAGACAAATACTATCTTGTAAATGAAAAAAATGCAGTTTACAAATAATTATTTTATTTATTAAAGGCTGTGCAGTTATAACTACAAGACAAGCCCAGTAATTAAGATGAGGGCAACAACTTTTTGACATAGGGTCAGGAGGGTATTTGTTTGTCCTTGAAGAATGAATCTAAAACTGCATTTTGCTTTGACTAGGGTTACCTTTTTATGATGTGGACATTTGCTTGATGATCTGAAACATTTAGTAGTGTCAAAACCATAAAGAAGAAACCTGTAAGAAGGTAGAAACTTTTTCACAGAACTGTACAGTGTAATTTAATGATTGTTGATTATATTATAACAAATAAAACAGCAGCTCGAACAAATCCAGTGAAATGGATTGTCCTGTGGATGCACGGATTCCTAATGTGACCAGAGCTGATTCACAGAGCTCAATACTTAATGACAGAGATGACAGAGAACTAACTTGTTAGGCTGATGCAAATGGATATATTGTGTTCACCAGTTTGCCCTGCCAGCCATGTGATGAATAATAAAGCTTTATTCTTTTTCTCCATCTCTGGCCTCCATTTTTGAGTGAGTTTCCTTCATTTCTTCTTTATGATGGTACACTTGCAGGCATCAAAGAAGGTCATGAACATCTAAGCGGTGACCTTCACTACTCCCTGGTTAACTCTAAACGTGATTAGATGGCAAGCTTCCAATATATTGTGATACTTGTGTGAATAAATAGCCTTAAGGGGGATGAGAAGTTCTCTTAATTTATTAGGCAAAGAAATTAAAAAAATAAATAAAAAAATTTTTCTATTGCATCTCTTTCTGATCACATTGGTACATATTACATAAATATTACTTTGCTTTAGGAGGGTTACTATGGATACGAGACCTTTACTTAATCTCTTGGCTTGTGGCATTTGGTCCCGGCATTAGCTACCCCAGTAATTACTTAATTTCAGCATTTCCAACTATTGCTTTTGTTCAACTGTAATTTAAATAATTGCACAGTGAACCGTTTTTGAGCCAAGTGAAGTGCAGTGCATGCTGTTATGGGTCACTGTGATTAAGAGGTATTAAGTAGTTGTGGGAGCTTTTGAGTAAATTGATGCTTATTGCATTCGCTTTTGGTGGCCATCTTTCTATTGTGCTGAATCAATAAACATAATATGACAGACATGAAAGTATCAAGGGTTGTACTAGTCTGCCGCATTTGTGCAGACTGAAGAAATTGAAGAAACAAGACTGGTTCTCATTATATCTTACACTCCTGCACTATTCAAACACATCTAGAACTTTACTTCTAAACCCTAAACTTAAAAAGGATTGTCAGTGTCAGGTACCTCTTTAGTTTACTCTGTAGGAATATGAACAATTGTCTGTAAAAATCTTTAACTTGAAGACTGTATTTCACATCACAACGAGACAACAGTCAGCAGCCACATTTAATTAAATTTTATATGCAGCTACTGCTCCATCTGTGTTCCTTTATTGGCTCTGGAATTCCCTTTATAGTGGCTTCACGATGACAGGCTTTGTGCTTGCATCAACAGCTGGAATTTTGGAGGCTCTGTGCTTTCTTAGAGACTCTCGATGACAATGCCTTTGTGTGCAAAGTGAAAGTGTGTGTTTTCAGCTCTAAATGTAGGAGTAACATTTACCTCTTCCAAAAAAGATTTAATAAGACTGCTAATATCATAATGAAGGCTTATTACTTAAAGTGAATGAATAAATGTTGTTTGGGAAAGCAGATGTCCCAGTGTCTAACATGACAAGTTCTGTTTTATCTGAGTTTGTGAACCTTGGTGTTTTATACAGCAATAAGTAATTAGTTTTCATAGAGAAAATGTTCTTTTCACTGTATCTATGACAACATAACAGGATTGATTTTGGCATTAGCACAACATCACAGTATCCAGTCAGACCATATATGGTAAAACATAATATTTTTTCCAACACACCTCACTCAGTGCAAATAAAAAAAACCCCAAATGTCTGATATGCAAAGTTGAAGGAAAAAGAAACATGGTTTTCAAAACTTTTTACACTTAAAGAAACAGAGGCCAAATTTCAAGCCGTTAAATTACAAAGTAAAATTTGTGCTGAGTCATGTTCAATATATGCTTTTATAGCTCTTACAAAATACTGCCCCTTTAATCATGGAGGTGGCTAAGCGACCCATAGTCACTCTGGAGGAGCTGCAGAGGTCCATTCATCAGGTGGGATAATCTGTTTATGGACAACTATTAGTTGTACACTTCACAAAAGTTGCGTAATGTAAGAGTGACGAGAAGAAACCCATTGTTAAATGAAAGTAATATTTAAAGTCTGCATAAAATTTTGTAGGGAACACAACAAATAGTCTATATAGAAGAAGGTTCTCAGATCAGATGAGACCAAAATTTACTTTGTGGTCATAAATACTATGTATGGAGGAGAACTAACACCCACCTCACTGAACACTCTGTTTTCACGAGGAAACATCCTGCTCTTGGGTATCTTTCATTCAGCAGGTATAGTCAGAGTTAATGGGAAGATGAATAGAGCCAAACATAGAGCAATCCTTGAAGAAAACCTGTTACAGGTCACAAAAGAATTCAGATCAAGCTGGCAGGTCATCTTCCAGGAGGACAACAGCATCCTGTCAGAGCATAAATGAAGTGGTTCAAGGCACATCAATGTAATAGAAGGGTGCAGGTAGACTCCAGACAAGAATACATCAGCGAATATTTGGCAAATTTGAAACATTTGCCAAATATTCAGTTTTAGCATTTTTAAAAGAAGAATGAGAAAAATATGTCTAGCTGTACAAAGTAAAAAGATTGCCCAAAAATACTTAAAAACCATGACTTATTTTTATTTGTCTTCAGAATTAGGCTCTACTTTCTCTTAAGTCTATCACATATTTCCAAATGAAACCACATTCTGTGGATGTTTGCTTGTACTTGTGTACGATGCTTTTATATAATGTATGTTCAGCCCTTTAGTCTGTCTTGTTGTTTTAAAGTGCTTATAAACTAAATTGGCTTGGCTTGTAACATGATAGAATGGTAAAAAGTTCTAGATACATGGATATCTTAACAAGCCACTGTTGCCCCTACAAAGAGAAGCGCATAGAGCTGCCTACTGGTAATGCTCTTTAATAACGAAGTTATTCTAGCTGGGATGCAGTGCATCATCCTGGAAGGAAGCTTTCCTGACCCACAGTCCTCTTAAAGCACCAACCAAGGGCACAGTGAGTTACAGCTCTCCCCAGTATGGTGTCACAGAGAAAAGTACGGGGAAACAGAGGTCAGGGGAACAACAAGGCGTGTGGTAATCGATTACTCCTTGGGGGAATCCAACACAGACACTGTCATCACCTTACTGATTTCTCTTTTCCTCTTCCCTATGCCCTCTATCTTTATCTCCTTCTTCTTGCTCTCAATCTAGATTAAGTATCCACCCTTCCCTTTCTTTTTCTCATTTTTTCTTACCTGTCTAGAACTCTGCCCGCCACATATCTGGAGGGTTTCTCTCTACTCTGTCTCTTTTCTTGAAGTCTAACAGCCTACGGTTTTTGACTCTGGCCTGACCCAACCCTAATTAAACACAATTAGGCAAATCCCATGGACTGTGGCCTAATCCTCTGGACTGCAGTAGGAGCAAGAAAGAGCACAAGCAAAAGAGACAGTAAAGGAAAAGGAGAGAACTTGGCAGAAGAAGGGACAACACATCCCTACAGAATAAATCCAGGCAGAGCGTCTAATATATCAAACACATGGATTAGTGGTTAGCTGGGAGAGCTGGGGGCTCAGCAAGAGCCTGCGGTTTCCAGCTTTCTTGGAGGGTTGAGCTGGCCTAGTGACAAATGGGGGGGTGGGTGGGGAGCGATGGTTTGTCCTGTGGGAGGCTGAACTCCATTTTTAATGTGTAAATTAACAGCTAAGTGAAAAAAGTATATCCTAATTTTTCTTCAAAGTTTTTTTCTCTCTATGTAGAAGAGGTGATATGATGGTTTCCAAATACACGTTGAATTAACCAATTCTCAATGTGGAACACAGAAAAACACAAAACAACAACAATCAAAACATTTATATTTAAAGGAAAGCCATTAAAAAAATCTTATAGAAAGTTTGCCACAGGCCATGTAGATGACAGAACATGAGTGCCTCTCATCAGGACCGATCAAAGTTGAACAAGGAGACTTAAATATGCTATGTGTGGCAAAAGACTATCATAATCCATCTCCCTGAAAACAGTTCAGAGTTGTTGTGATGTTTGACTAAGCTCCTCATATGGGGATAAGAACAACTATAAGATATTGCAAATGGTTTGAGGCTGGGGTAGAGGTTCACCTTCCAGGTCCCTAAATTCATTGCTTCCAAATTCAGGCAAAGAAACCAGATTCACAAGATGGATCACCGAAAAACAGATCAGAAATTTACTGTATCACATTGATAAAAAAGGCATCTCTAAAGTCTACTTTCAGCAGGAAAAAATCTTTTAAACACAGAGGTACATTAGCCCTTGCTTTTATGCTCAATGGATTGCAACTTTATCTGTCCATCCCTCTGCAGGCATGCCTTTGGACAGGCATATTAGTAGCTAACATAATGAGCCATATTATGGAGTAAATTTGATAACATTTTCACATATCACAGTAACTATGAGCCTATGACATGCAATCATCTTCTTGCCTCTCCTATTGTTTTACAAAGGCGGCAATATTTTCATAACTGCGGAAAAATAATCTCTCACTTGACTCCTGGTATTGAGTCATTTCAGTAGACCCACTTTTGGCCATGTATTATTCACGGGTATTCAAGCCCCACTCTGGCCCAGAGAGGAAGTGCTCTCTCCCAGTCTCCGTCACAGGATATCAGCCTCTAATTCATTATTTAACAAGCTGGAGCAGGGCCACTCAGTCTAACTGAGATGCTGCCTGGACAGGAGAGGGCTGGGTGGGACTACACAGACTGGTCTGAGGCCTCCAGTGATTTATGCCTCTGCTCTCGAAGCTCATCTTTGCTTTTCTCCCTTTCCAGATGGAGGAATGCATGGACGGACAGATGGATAGAGTTCCATTCTTTGTTTCTGAACTGGTCACAACAACCATCCCATGTGCTGCAGAGCAATCAGAGTTGCTTGCTCACCTGATGATGGCAACAATGATCCCATTAGTGACTCTGATGATAATGACGATGCAGCTGTGGCTGCGGCTTCTTAAAATGAGAAACTTTGATGACTTTAAATAATGAATAACTTTAAAATTAGCACCACACAATAGTGTTATTAATTTCACTTTATGTGATGTTTTTTTTTTTTTTCATTTTCATCTGCAAACTTTTTGAAACAACAGATTCAAAAAGAACAACAAAATATACTTAATTTACTTTAGGTTACACTGATAAGAAAATGTATGGGTTTCAAAGGTTACGACTATTTGGCGTACAACAAGACAAGAATAAAAACTAAAATATTATAGTAAACTCTCCTTAAAATGTGATTACTTTAACCGCAGATTCAAGCAATAACATCTTTTCAGGAGAATGAGAGGCTCTTTTCAAAAATGCTTAACCATATTTAATCCAGACACTGGCTAATCATGCAAATCTTTTTCTAAATGTAGCATATCATTTTCCACCAAACACAAACTACATGTAAAGAAATTAGCTCAATGCAGCAAAGTAAGCTTGTTTTTAAAAGGATGAATGTGAATCACTTACTTGTACATCTAACAGTGACTGTACGGTTAAAAAAACGTTATCATAGATCAGTTAAAACATCAACACAGCAAGGCACCTTTCAAGTCCTTCCATGCAGTTATGTAGTAGAGGAAAGTGGCTGAGAGGTCACATTTGATGGCTTGGAAATAGATCAATGGGTGTAAATTAGGTCAGACCAAAGCAGGTCCCCGGAGGTAGACGACAGGGACAATCTCTGGTTTTGGGTCATCTGCACCCCTGACAGAGCTAACTGTACACAAGAGGGGAAATAACTAACCATCCTACATTTCCATGTTTCATTTATGAGATTTTCTCACACTGCTTTTTCATGGGGCTTTGCTTATGCTGTACATGTCATGGCATTATCGCTAATGCAAATGCTAATGCTTCTATAAAGATTTAAATCAGCGGTGTCCAAAGTTTTTCTCATGTGTCAAGTGATGTTTACATTTAGCTTGATGTTGTTTCTAGTGAGTAATTCAGTTAAGTAAGTTATATGTCTTGCTGCTGTTAAAAGATGTTTCTGACACAGTTCTGGTACTACCAACTATTTTTCCTATCTGTCATTATAGCTTACTGTGGTTGTGAAGGACACAAACACAGCAAAAGCACAGCGGTAACTTTATAGAGTGAGTAACTAAAACCAACAGAAATTCCACTTCACCTAAATACACAAAGTTAACATAATACAAAAGACCAAAGATCATGACACCTATGACAAAAATGAGTAAATAAATAAAACACCTTAAAGAAAGGTATTTTCACAAAGTTTAAATGGGAACACATTGCAACAGTGCAAAATTACCACGACACTTTAGTTCAGAGGTGTTCAAACTGTTTTTCATGTGGGCTAAAATCACTGAGTCAAGAAAATAATAGTAGTAATAAAATCTAAAATCAAGCAGCTAAAATAGACTAATGTATTACTTGTAAGGGAAATATTTCATTGTGTATCCAAAATGTAAAAATGATTTTGCACGTTTGCTGTATTAAAAGAAAGGCATCTACTTTTCAAATTGTTTTGGGATTGCTTGACCAAATTTATTCTCAGAATAAGAGCATAATTTTGGTCACTTACTTCAAAATGGCTTCTATAACATTTCTATAACTAGCCAAGTTTAATAATTTTGGGAAAAAACTGATCTGGGTGCACAAAAGCCAGCTTTTTAGTAAAATTATCTGGATATATGTGGTTCTACTTATAATAAAAGATTGGTTACAGAAAGACAAATAATTTCTGTTGTACTTAACATTTTCCATCAACCACCTGTGCTGGATGGGTCAAATTTGTATTACCGTAATTTTGAATAGCAGAAACTCAGTCCAAGGGCTGAGTTTCTGCAGCCCTTGGACTGAGGGTCACAAATAGCACCTAGGCTGCACTTTGGACACACTTGGCTCAGTTGAAAAACAAAAGAATAACTCTCTTATGCAGAAGGTGAGAAGGTTGTTAGATTGTAAAACTCAGCATTGAACATTTACACAAAACTGTCTATTTCCAAAGCATGCTGATGCATAAATGTCCAACTGCAACGGGCTTACTGTCAGTTGAGCAGAAAATTAAATACAACAGTTAGACATAGAATTAAACAAGGAATTTACATTAAAATGGTGGTCAATGTATTTCCTGTTTGTTCTCTATGATGTCATAATTTTTAAAAATGCAGATTAAAAAAACAAAAAAGAATAATCATATCCAACTCTGCTCTTCACTTATGTAACATTTTGAACTTTTGGATCTTTATGCTTTCAGCATGCCAAATTTACCTCTCTTTAACTGCATGCGGCTGTAAAATGATTGCAAAAGGATTTTCAAAGAGATATGTAAATGCTAAAAGTTCAGACTTATTCAAATTACCCTTGCTCCTTTTTATAGAGTAGCATTGGGGAGCTCATCAGGACATGAACCCATACATGCTGTTTAGGCTTAAAGAAAGAACATAATTGCATACCTTAAAAGGGACTAACAAAATCTTGAATACACTACAGTTCAGGTCCTTGAATGATACAGGTTTCTTTTCCTTTACAATGCGGTACTGAGTCACTATCTAATTTTGTTTAACACAAATATGTTAGTTTCTTTTCCTGTAGCTTTTACTTTCATTAGCTCATTGAGTCAAGAAAAGAAAATCTATGATGATGTAATGTCATTACATGCGAGTTAAGAACAAAATAGATGTAAACTTTAACATGCTGTATACTCATTAACTTATCAGTGCTGTGCTTTTCTCACAAGCAACATGTTCGATTAAGTGCAAATAGACTGTGAAATTTTAAATATTTGGTCTTTTTCAAACACACAATAATTAGATACATCAGACATACATTAATAAATTGTTTACTTGCCTTAGCAGGTTCCTTATTGCGCTAATAGGGCATGACAGATTTTGCTTGTTAATAATTCTGCCTGTTGCCTGCTCGAGATGATGGATGGGGTGCAAACAGCTGTGGTATCAACATGCATTTCATGTAAAACAGGGACATGAAGGCGTGTGTGTGTATGTGTTTGCACTATGCGTTGTTTGGCACATTTTCACAGAGGGGTGTGTGTTATCCTTGTCTTTTGGAGTCAGACCCGAGGCTATGTCTAATTGGAGTCTTCACACTTTCAGGCTTGACTCACACTGACATGCTCGACCTTGGCTCTGCTCCCTTTGCCATGAAAAGGGAAAACAGTGACACAGAAACATGCCTTCTTCTTTGCTCAGAGAAACTTTGTTGCTACTTATTTCTTTTTGTGTTTCCCCTCTCTTTGCTTTTCTTTTGTTCCTGTCAGCTTTAAGAGGCTGTGGTGTTTCCTGTATTTAAGACGATGAACTTTTCAACTGCTGAAACAGCATCTAAAAGACATAAAGGCACAACCGTCTCTCATCATGCACATTAATGTATGTAAATTTGCTCCTAACAGTTTTAAGAAACACAATCACGAGTGTAACTAAAATGTCGTTCCATTTGCATTAAAGATGGACAATGTAGAAATAGCATTTAAGACACCCTTAAAACTTCTAGTATACTATTTTAAAATACCGTACTTAGAAATTTTAATCTAACTTCAAAGGTAAACAATGACATCAACACTCAAGTAAATAGAGATATAAGAATATAAAAAGTGCGTTCATTGATTATTGGGTGCAAATTCATTAAGGTTGTCAGTTTAACCACAGCACAAAATTTTAAGAGTTTTTTTGTTAATAGTTTCAGTAGCAGTAATATTATTTTTTCAGCATTTCACTCAGACACATATTGATTCTTGTACAAACAGAATGTATTTATTTATGTCATATTATGTCAGTGACAAATTACAGTCTGTAGCCCAGTAATACCAACAACCAGCAAAAAGACTGTTGTTTTTATCAGCAGAGAGCTGCTTCCATCTATGAAATAAGGTTGAAGTCAGATCATACATACATTGCATAAAAACAAGTCTGGTCTCCTGAAGGTTAAATCTGACTCATTGTTTCCTCCTTTAAGTGTTAGGACTGCCAGATTTTTGTTTTTATTGTTGTCTAAATGCCTGAAAATAAGAGAATAATTTTTTAAACATTTGTCAGTTTCAGAAAGTCAGATTAATTTTCTTATTATTTCATAGTACTGCCTTTTAAACTGTATGACATGAAGTGTTTCAGATGGTGCTCTTGATAGAAAGTCCAAAAACCCTATTACCACAGTAACCACTGTGCTTTTATTGTAATTTCATTTTAAACTGATAATGCAAACTAAATGTTAATATTAAGCTTTACCATTTTGTAGACGTAACAAAATGGTAATATTTGAAAGTCAGAGAAACAAAGAGTAATAGTATAGACAAAGAGGACATAGAACTTGCTTTTTAGATTATCCAATTTTTGTAAAATCATCAACTCGGTCTTTCCTTCACAATATAATATTGCCATATTGCCCGTCCCAATATACAAATACTTCAACAGATTTCAGGAGGTGTGAGTTGTTTGTTTTTCCATTAAGATGTTAACAAGTAGACAAAAGCAACGAACACATACATTAGACGTGTAAAGCTTATCACTTCTGTCCCAAGTTTTTGCCAGCTCTCGTCCAACCTTACAGCACATGCATTTGCAATAGCGGAAAGTGTTAAAAGGTCAAACACCTCCGGTTCTCGGAATTCAGCCATCGATATACCTCTCACCATACGTTTCAAGGCTCAGTCCCTCAGGTCTCACTCCTCTTTTAGCATCCAAAGGCCCATTTATGGGCTTGATTTTCCCCTTCCCATCAGCCAGCATTGATCAAACAGCACACTTAGGGTTTTTCAAGGTGGACATTACTACTGATGGCAACCAGTACTTGCAGCTACGGTGTAAAAACTATGGCCATTATTCAGCTGATTGGCCTCTCCTTCATCTCTCAGTGGTAAGTATCTCATGATTCGGCAGGTATTTATATCTCCACAGGACCAAATCCCCCTTACAGTGTCAGCGGTAAAGTGCATACTTTTCCGGTGGTGTCACTTCAGTTATTTACTTATGAGAAAGGACAGGGGTGTGTGTAGATGATTGTAATAATGTGTTAAAGCTCAGATTGGAAACTTTAGAGATTGAGTTGCCAGTCAACCTACGAAGTGTTTCATTTATTTTGCATGTTGATAGTTACTTTCCAAATTCACATGTAAACCTGATTAAAGTTTACATGACAACATTTTTAAGAGTTCCAGCCTCTTCGCAGTTACTAGTAGCAATGGTTCAAAGCTTTAAAATAAATTCTTCTTTTTCTGCAGTATGATCATGTCAGAAATGTTCAACTTTTACAGTCTGAATATACATTATATTTAGTTGCTAAAAAGAATGTGCATGCTGGAATACAAATAGCTTTGATAAAATCTAAATTATACAAATACATTTGGATACCAGTTAAATTTCAATTACATTTTTTTCACCAAACATATTTAAAAACAGAATTGTGCTGTACAGTAAACCCCTTAAATAGACAAAACTTTTGAAGTAAAGCAGCTTCATTTTTCTTTTTACAATAAAAACTTAGTAAGAGAGGAAGAAGGACCGAAAAAAATTTAATCAATTGCCATAAAAATACAAAGTCGATTAAAAACAAGCTAGGACAGCTTACAAAGCATTTTAGAATGCATCTCTGCATGGCAAGTCCAGAACTTCAGGTTTTTCTCTGAAGTTCTTGATGACTAGTTTCTTGGCAGCACTGGGTTTGATGCTGGAGAAGGTGCCGGACCTTGCGGTTTTCATCAGTCCATTCATGCGGTGGCCCATGGCCAAGCTCAGTTCATGAGAGTGGCATCTTCTGGCAGCTGCCACCGGAAGTGCCATTGCTAGCTGCTGTCTCTCCCTGCCCAGTCTAAAACAGTAAAGTCTACTGCATGGGAATACTTTAGCTACCATAAGTAGAGAGATGGCAACTGTAAGCAAAACTTGTCTAAAGCAGTGGAAACACATTTATCCTATTACATGTAAACTTTATCAGAGTAGCTTAATTGTATGTGCTAAAATTGCAAAAGTCATGCAGGAGAGAATTAAATTTCAGCATCACATGTATTCTGAAAACAGTTTCTATAGATAATTAAAGTTAACTGACTAAAGAGACTATGGTGATAGTTTAATTTGAAATTCCAATTAAATTTACGTTTATCGTAATTGTTCTTTCGAGCGATGGCTCTGGCAGCAACCGGTCATGGCAAAGGCTGAAGATCAGCTCACAATTCAGCAAACATTTAGGGAGCAAATCGTCTCTGCATTCACATCAAAGCATGCTAAAGAAAAAGAATAATATATTGTAGAGCTCTAATCATAATACTATGTTAACGTGAAACTGATTTTTTATCATATCGTAATAATTTCAAAGGGTGTGAATAAATGTGGACTGCTGTGAAAATCTCAAAATCAGTAACTTTTGCTGAAATTATATATTCATTCAGGTTAATAAAATAATTGGGTTTGCAATATTTTTTAAAACCTCTTTAATTAAAAAAATAATATTAAAAATGACAATTGGCTTAATTTTACTGCCTTAGACCCTTGTTACCTAATATACCCCAACACTTACATAAATATAAATTTCTCCTTACCAATTACTGTTTTGTGTTGTTCATCAGTGACAATTTTGAATCATCTAAGATCAAATGCGCAATTGCTTATTCGTGTGTTTATGTTGATGTAATTAGACTGATAATTTCTTTGATTGAGGTGAATGAAGAAAGAATGTTACCAAGGAGACTGTGAAGACTTTTCTAATCATACCCACATAACTTGAAGCAGGAAAATATTTCATACACTACAAGCAGATCTTTAGTATTTTTTCCAAGTCCAAGGCAGGCCTCACATCTAATGATTAAAACAAATATTCTCATCTTGTTTGTCTGTAGCTGCATTGCTGGTTCTGAAATTAAATAATTTGCTTTTTGTTCTTCAGTAGAACACATTACTTTTAAACTTTTAACGTTCATTTCAATTTACAAAGTTGAGAATGTTGAATTTTGATCTAAAAGCAACATGATCTAAAAGTAATATAAACACTTTTATATTATGCTGAAAAAGTCATGACTCATGCTAAACCGCAAAACAACAACATATCAGAGAGAAATTAAGGTAATTTGTTCTGAAAAGCCCAAGATTCATTTGCAACCACAACAAGCTCACCCATTCAAAGGAGTTTATGCACACACAATCATGGCTATGAAGCTTACTATTTGTCTTTAATTTCTGATTATGTAACAAAGACTGAGTCTTAAAGCACGACTCTTAGAGTTATACTAAGTCTGAAGTTCTTGTTATTGTATCATAGGTGCAACTTGAGTACAAGTCTAAAAATCAAGTCACAATCTCTGCCTCACAATGGTCTCATTCAGCAATATTAATAATGGGCCTACATTGACTGGTGCCCTCTGTAATTTTGAAATACAGAAGGAAAAGAGAAAGGTACACCAAAGAAATAGCATGGTACTTGTTTGGCCCTGAGGCCTGCAGCTTAATGTCACTGTCCTGGCATCATGTAAGAAAGACATGATGATATGGTTGACCTACAAGCAGCCTCAAATCAGCAGCTGCCTCCTCCAAGCTATTTCTATCAACATGGGCCATGTGGTGCGCTCATCTTAAACCCCTGAAACATGATAACAATGAAATAATTTGAATAAAGTTGACCTTTCTATTGGGCAAATGTTTAGATCAACCATGGTAACACTTTTCCATGCAGGAGAGACCAAATATTATAATGACTGTTGGTGTCTGTCAACCAAAGGGTCATTCATGCCCTTTGTGCACACTTGTGAATGAGACATTCATTAGTAATAAATATATATGTTGTGGCAGTTGATAGACGAATGCTCAAAAGTGTGATGAAAGGAGGATAAAGGGATACAACTAAAGCTTTTTCTCCCTCTCATTCTCTGCAGGTGAGTGCAAGGGCTACTGATTCAGTGGAAGCAGACAGTCACTATGTTCATGTACTGTAACCAGAATTTGGCATAATAGACTCACCTCATCCGTTTTCCTGGCTCACAGTGACACAGTTCACCGTGACCTCAACCTAGACATGTGCTTTTGCCACAAACTGTCCTTTGTGGCAGAGGTATTTTTCTTTTTTTCTTTGAAAGGTGCCCTATCCTTTCAGAGGGCATTGTGACACAGATTAACACTGTGATCTAGTGTAGCATTTGAGTGGACGTGTGTGAGTTAAAGTGCATTCATGGAAAGCTGTGTAAATGTCAGGGCATGCAAAAGAACCCCTCCAAGACCTAAAAGGCAGAGATAATGGAGAGGAACAGCTACGGTGTGTGTGCGTTCAAAGAGACATTAGTGTATTTCGATAGAAATTTGACATTTTTAAGTATCAAAGCCACATTTTATCAACCCATATCGGGGCTCAACAAGCAAAAATTAAATGGTAGTGGCGTTCTCTAATCCCACAGAAAGGCCTTTTTCATTTTCTCGTAAATTTCTGAAAATTGAGTTAACATTGTCTCATTACATTTTTGATGAAAGCAAGGGACCTCAGGGGCTGGATTCACAGATGAGGATAAGTACTCTTGTTCTGTCGCTTCTTACGGAGATGCATAGAGAAAAGGTCCTTAAGAAGATGTCTTCTTGCACTTGGACAGGAGGCACAATTATGATTTCAGTAGAAATGCACAGACACCCATCATGTTGAGTGGGTTCGGAGGCTGTAGGCGGCATGCCGGGGGAAGGTCAAAGTGCCTATGTTGTCTCCAGATTTGTCAGCTCTGCTCCCACGTGTTTTGTCAGGACTATGCAGTCCTGAGAAGTCTTTATTTCCTATTAGCAATTATAGCAATCAGCACTCCTATTTAAAGATACATCTCAGTGAATAAGAATAATATTGAACAGTTAATTTATTTCACTGATTTAATAAAAATGTGAAACTTGTATATCAATGGATTCGTTACACAGTTATATAATTCTTGTGTATTTTTTATTCTGATAGCGATGACTTGCAGCTAAAGCTACCATAAATTTAAGTTTCTCAGAAAACAAAAAAATAAATAAATAGATTTTTTTAACACATAAATGTGATCCTTATTAAAAGTATTTCCATCTTCATCACAGTTATCAATGACTGTGATCCATATTTGGTTAAGTCCCTTTTCAAATTAATCAAAAAGATATATGAAGGTGATCAACCTGTGGTACACCTGTTAAGAAGGCCCAGGTTGTTTTGGTAGAAGCCTGTGTTGGGATTCAGCTCATCTGTATTGCTGGATCACTTATGTATTGAGAACTGTATAGGTTCTCAATGTACTTTGTTCAAGCCAGTTTGTTGGACAGTTAAGCACAGTAATACCACTGTCCTTATACCAGGTATTGGTTCTTTGTAGCTTTACTGATGAATAAACTTAGTTATCTCCCTCTCTGCTTTTCCTCCAGACTCTGGGACCTTGATTTCAAGAACTGATGCAAAACGTATGTTTATCTAAAATACAAATTTTGACGTTTTCCTTCTACTTAACTTTCCCATACTGTGCAGGGACTCAAGCATTCGGTGAACAGCGAGATTCTTCATTAATGACTTTTTGTCTCTTACCCTTGTCAAGAACATCAGCAGTCCTTGATTCGTCAAGGACTGCTGAATCAAATGATGAATCACATCAAAAGCTTTGGTTTGTCTCCAAAGGTCACAACATTCCTTTATCAAAAATCCTATTTCACTTGTCTTACATAATTGTCTGAGACACTGAACTGTAGGTTTGCTAGATGTCATCAAAATTAACTGAACTAATAGCAGTGTGTCATAAATTAGTGTGTACTATATTATTAGATATTGAGATGCACCTGCACATATTTCTTTGAAGGTCGAAGTCTTTTATTAATTTCTTTTGAGCTGAGTCTTATTTTTTAAAATAGTTATCTAAGAGCGAAGGAATAACATCCGTCAATTGCAGAGGAGGAAGCATGTTGTAGAGTAATTTTATGTTTTAAACACTAAAATATGCTGATCCAAAAAAAAAAAACCCTCTACCTAAGTATTAGCACGTAGAACATAGCACACTTCGAGCTTCATACAATCAGTCTCTGGATCTATTCATAAATTATATACTAGGCCGCTAAACACACCATGAAAGTGGGTGCCAGAATGAGGAGAACGCTCTCAGGGGATTCCCATTCCTGCATTTGTACCTTATCCATACCTTTTCACAGGTCCCATCTGTTTGCCTGCTCAAATCCCTCTGGCCTGTGCTAAACACAGTGCTGTGCTTTCCTCCATGACTAGTGAGGGGAAAATGAATGGGCAATATTTGGTATTTAAATGTGGTCTCTGTGATGCATGGTATTGCTCTTTTGAAGCTATTTCCCCAGAGTAACATTTAGCTACTGCTGAGCAGGTTACACATGCAGCCTGGGTGAGTTAGCAGCACCCACACACTTTAAGTTGAATAGACTGGGAAATGAATAGCAGAGGGAAGTTGAGAGGGAATAAGTAATGCTTCAGCAGCAGAATCTGGTTGTTGTGTATGACTTACTTTGTAAGACAGATTTTTCTCTGAGGATGCTCATTTCCTCATGACTCAGTTCACTTTGTGAGGCAATTACACTTCCAAACCCCAAGCACATAGCCTCTTCAGCGCCAACACAATGCAACATACAGGCATAAACACAGTGCTCCTGCCAGATTGAACGACTGATTATACATCTGAAATGGAAGCCGTGATGATTACTATACGTGTACACCTCAGGAGAGAGGCGTTTTCTTGTGCTACGAGTGTGACACCGTCAAGCCACCACCCCGCAGCGCCTGACAGGTGCAGAGAGTTGAGGTTTTCTGGAACCTCAGCAGGCGCATCGGACAGGATATCACGCCCTCTGATCCCAGACACCAGCCCCTGCCGACTAAGAAGACGCCTGCCTTTTGTCTCTAGCCTGCTGTTGACAAGTACCTCTTACGTTCCCTGTGGTCTCCTGGGGCAGCTGTCATGGCGAACACAGGCCCCTCCACACACTATGCCGTATTAGTACCTACAAATCATTTTACACCCATTAATAACACATGGAACTCGTTCCCTGAGGATGTGTTCATTGTCATGGCAGCTAAGATTCATTTGATCATTACAAATAAATTGAAAAGCAAGTTTATTACATGACCAATTAGAAAAGTAGGGCAAGTCTCATGTATTGTAAGACTCCTGCATTTGGCCAGTCTTCATATATATACAATGAAACCTGAATAAGGAGCCCATTTGTTTTAGGCCTCTATTTTATGAGCTATTATAAACTGTGAAGAATAGTGGCTTGTATTTGTATTTGCTTGTATATATATGTAATTGGTAATGAGCAGGAGAAAAATGTTGTTTCGGTTCATCTGTTCTGTGTGCTTCAATGTCTGGGCTGCTTAGGGTTGTCACGGTGCTCTAGCTCCTGATTGGCCCGGACAATTGTTATTAAGAGCATTTCAAGCTCAATTACCATTCAAATGGAGGGCCATCATGGCTCCTCCACGAGCTCCCAACAGATGGCTACGGGTGTTGGACAGTAGTAGCAGTGATGTCTTTCTCAAACAATAATGTTTTTTAAGATAAAATAAGATATATGTGAACCAAGATTATAGCAAGATCTTTGAAAAACGCTTAGAGAAGCACAACTGTACATGTTGTTAGGTTAATGTTAATTTAACAAATTAGTCAACAACCACCTCTAAATTCTTTACATATTGGGTTTCCAAAACACAATTTCTGTTTATTTTTACTTTCATCAATATTCACTAAAGACTCTCTGTCTTTATTTTTATACCATTTTAGAAAGATTTTTTACAGAGTGATTTTTATTTGATGCAGGCACATTAAATCTACTCAGCTTTTTGAAGTCACTTGATTGTACATGCATTTTCTGTTACCTGTGGCCTAAAAGTCATTAGTGCCTGTTCCAGGTGTAGTCAGGGGATAGATATGAGTGATGATACACAAGCTATAGAACGGACAGTAGACAAGTCCTGTGAACCCACTTTGGTGATTCCTTCCATCCATTAGTTGTCTTTCTCTCGTCCAAAATTAGTTTTCAGTGGCAACGGTTTCAAGAACAGAAACTGGGACATCTTGCTCCCAGGTGACACTTTCACAGTTCACTCTGGGGGATCCCAGGGTGCTCCCACACCAGAAAAGACTATACAATAAAGTCCCTCCAGTCTTAAAATCTTCCAAGTGGAGATGTCCAGGAATCACCTCAATCAAATGCCCAAGTCAATTAGGAGCAGCAGCCTATGCCAGGGGATCAAGTTTCTCCTTTCTATCGCTAAGAAGACCACCGTTCATAAGAAGCTCATTTCAAAAAAATGAAATCAGACAGCTAATGTGGTTCAGGCTAGGCCTGTCACGATAGCAAATTTTGCTGAGCGATTAATTGTCTCAAAAAATTATTGCGATAAACGATAATATTGTCTGAAGACCTGTTTACACTGATTTAATGGAAATGACGTAATAATGCATGTGATTTCCTGCCAAAGATAGATACTCTTTATTTTCAAAAGAATATTTAACACTGGAACTGATAAACTAAATAAACAAAACAACCAAAAACAAAATGGATTCTCAGTCTCCATTAACAAAAAATGTACTTGATCAAAACTAAACAACATAAAGCCAAAGTGGAAATAAATACTGCATTCAACCCAAAGAGTGCAGATTATGAAGTCTGTATACTATGTTGCCCTTCAGTAATAATTAGATTTAAATAGAGAAGACGGGCACATCGACTACCTGATGCAATAGTTCACACTATATGATTTTTTGCTCCTATTTTTCCCCATACAACAATCTTAGACCTTTGGTCTTCCTAAGATTGTGTGGTGTGTTACGGTAGATCCTCGTTGCCGCTCCGATCTAAATCAGGGTTTTTTCCCCGACTGGGATCTTAACGCAGCCTGTTGAAAGTGACAGGTAGCCAATCAGAAAGCGCGGATTCTCCTCCGTGTTTTCTGAGGGGAAATTACGTCGGGGAATCCCAAACAGCTGACACGGCGCAACCCGAAGTCCAGCCGACGTGGAAACAACATTAATGTTTATTCAACATGCAAAGAATATAGAAATGACAAGAGGAGGAGTTGGAGCGAAATTGCTACCGCAGTTGATAAACCCGGTAACTTTTCAGCTGTTCTTCGTTAACGTGACGTAAATATGTTCTAATGATTTTCATTCAGTCAGGACTTTACGCTGACACTAGCCACATGCATTGCAGGTAGATTGTTGTAAAGCATTGATTAATACCTGGTTTTAAAATTAGTTCACTGGACTTGTAGTCATTATTTTGTGCCCATTGTTGGACACCACATGGCAGGAAGGAACCCGATCGAACCGATATACCTAGGATTTCTGTCGGCTCATGTGTGATCTGTCAGGTTTTGAAAATGGGCCGACAATCGGCCGACAGCTCTAAGATCGTGTAGTGGCGCTGGGCTTTACACTAAGGAAATGAGGAAGGGAGGAGTCAGTGGAGAGCACCGGAGTTGAGCCTTTTTTCATTCGGTGTCATTAACAGAAAGAGAAAAAGGTCGGGAGAGACGATAATGCCGATAATTGAAATGACGTCGATAGTTTTAATTTATCGTACGATTAATCGATTTATCGTTTATCGCGACAGGCCTAGTTCAGGCATTTAATAACGATGCTCTCTGGATACTTTTATAAATATAAACAGTTTTACTGATAACTTATTTTTAATCTGATTTTAAAAATGTATTTGCAATAAAGGGGATTCATTGTTATTTGCATACGAAAATTTTATTTTAATTTGGATTTTTACAATTATTAAGGTTTAGCAAAAGAGTTTGAAATAAAACTGTTTGCATCAATGTTATGCCTTGCTCTTTGCTTTGTTAATTTGTTAGCTTGCCTATAGCATTTTTTATGAATAAACTGCTTTCCCCTTCAAATAGCAAAGCCTGCATTTAGGTTTTTGATTGAAAAGCTCTTAATCCTCTGGAAACAAGCCGTTTCTTCTCGACTGTAAGTGAGAATGAAGGAGTGGGTGGCAAACTATGTCTTTATATGTAAAATGTACTTCCTTTCAGATTTAAAGAACTCAAAGCCACATTTTCCATGAACAAAAGTAAATACAATGCATATTCTTGGCCATGTTGCTCACAGCTTATGCGTGTAAACATTCACTTTGCAAGACTCAGCCCAAGCTGTGTGACTTGAGTCATAGAATGAAGCTCAGTAATTAGCTATATAATTTTTGTTTTTGCTTCTCATAGAATAAAAAAAACATTATTTAAATTATTATCAATATTTTTTATGCTCCCCTTTTTTGCCTTTATATGTGAAATTTGCAATGAATTGAAGCAAAAACATGTATCAAAATGCATCACAGACATGAGTCATTGCCAATCTTCTGTATTATCAATACCTTTCAAAAGGACTGTGTTGAAAATTGCTCTATAATTTATTTGCTCAGTATTTTCTTCTCTTTAGTTCTTTCATCTGGTGTTTTTTTATTTATTTTCTTCAGCATTAAATTGGAAATTCAAATTTCGAATCCTGTTTATGTGTTTAAAAAGTATTTGAATGATAACCCTTAGGTAGTGCCTCCCAGTATTACATACTAAGTAAAGTTAAGCACCTTTATAGATAAGCTGCAGATTTTCCATGCCCACATAATGAGACTTATTCCCTTTAGCCTGAATGGGAGAATTACCACTGCTAAGAGTAAAAACCTAAATCAGTTACTTAGGGGAATATTTAAAACCTTAAAAGTAAAAGGGAGGGGTGTCATTGTCTAGCAGCATTGTGGCTTACAAACACGTCATTTTATCTGTGTTATCATTCTGTTATATTTTAAGAATGTGTAAAACACTTTTTTTTAAAATAAAAATAATTTAAAATTTAAAATTGAACCAAGAAATGTAACCCATAAGAACTCTGTGTGTTTAATACAACTTGGATAGAAATTTTGTAAAATAGCTTTAGCGCCTCAACAGTAATTTAAAACATTTAATAAAATCCCATTTTTAATTTGTAAATATCCATTCAGTGCAATGCAGAAAAGATGAAAATAACTCAGAAGGCTGCATGGCTTTGGATGATTATGATAATGCTGATCTGCTAATGTCGTTTTGACTCTGAGGCTAAAGGAGCTATCACAGCACGTAGCAGTCGTCCCAGTAAATCAAATCAAAAGCTTTGGTTTGACTCCAAAACAACCCAGAGATATAGCGGCAACATTCTTTGAACTGTAAATCACATTTGAAAGCTGTTCACATCTCCAATTTGCCTTGTTTTAGCAACTTATCAGAGCATCTCCTGTGTAAAAGTGAGTGCGCTGGAGAAGCTTCAGTTAGCCTATTTAACCACCCACCTGGGCCAATACCACCCACCTTAGCATCTGAGTCACACTGCTTTCTCTTTTCATGCAGACTGGGCAGGAAAATCAGCAACACAGCACAGGACAGCTCTGCATAGTATGTGAGTGTGGGTGGAACAGCCTTATGGCTTCAGTCATTCAACCAACCATAAGGGCATCAAAGAGACACAAGAAGAAGCGGAGAAAGTGCAAAAGAAAGGGGGAGAAAAAGAGAGAAAAACAACAACTCAAAGCAAGATGTCAAACAAAGAATATGAGAATATGAGGGGGAGGAGGGATGCATTGACAGAAAGTAAAAAAAAAAAAAAAAAAGCCAAAGAAGGAGCAGGACAGGCATGGGCAGAGACAGGAGGAGTGAGTGTATGGAGAGCAATATGCACAGCAAACAAAAGAATCATCCTCATCTCCACATACACACCACCTGACATAAGAACCCACTGATGAGAACAGTGATATTACCTCCAGCACAGCTCAACTCACATACCCCAGAACTTCCTAGAGCAGGATTGTTAGCAGAAGCCCTGAAGCTTTTGTTCTGCCAAACAACATTAGGAGCTAGAAGTGGCAGCTCTTGCTTCATAGATGGCAAAGAAGGACCAAGTAAACAGAAGGAGGAGGAACGTAATAGGAATGATGCAAGTCACGCTTAAATCTCCCATAAAGATCAGGATGACTACTAAAACTATGTGATTGATCCAGGTAGTAAACAAAGTGCCAAAGAAAATTTCTTAGTAGAAGTAGGATTTCTAATTCACACCAGATGTATTTGTCTATTTAAGTAAGATTTAAAGAAATCAATATGAATAAATACAACAATGTGCTACCTAAAAGCTAATGGACTTTAGTTTTTTAGTACTTTTGGTTTATGTAATTAAAACTTGTTTGATTTCTCAAATTTAACATCTTAAGGCATTCCGTTGTATATGGGTATTACATTGTTCCCCCCTCAGCTCATAAGCTCCTCAATACTGTCAGCTTCCCAGTTCTCAGATTTTATCCTCTCTTACTTTGACTCAGATCTTCCCTGTCAGCAACAACAAGCTTTTACTCTTTTCATTTTCAGTCTCTCTGTATTGTCTATTCATTTACAATTTCTTCCAGCTCTAAAAAGATGAGAAATCTTTTAAGTAAACTGCAAAACCAGTACTTCTCAATAGCTCCTCCTGATCCCATCAGGGAATCTTTGTTTTTAACAGCTATAGTGACAAAATACTTCTGTATAAGAAGAATGAGTGGATTCTAAGCCACAGAAACAATAGCAGTTGTTTCATCCCCAGCACTGGCTGAGTGTGGTGCGTTAATGTGATTAGTGATTAGATTAGATTGCCTCAACAAGGCAGAATCTCTCACATTCTGTCTCTTTCCTCTTCTCCATGTTTTCTACCAATTGTGTGAATTTAAGTTTGCTAGCTTGAATCATTTATTTACTTTAATATTTATAAAACTCTGAATGTCAACTTAAACATAAAATCAGATGATGAGTTCAAGTTAATTTGGAATTTTAATGATAGAAAACATAATTAGGAGACACATTTATTCACAATTAAGACGTTCAATTTTTAAACTTTCATCTTTTTTGAAGCTACACCTGACCCAAGGTTTCTGTGTTTAGTCTTGCCTTCATGTTCTCTCCGTATACGTTCATTCTGTGTTTAATCTTTCTCTTTCTGTGCTTGTCCTCGTCTCATTCCTGATTAGACATTGAAGGAGCTACTGCTGTAAACACTTTTGTACATTTTCTTTTTCAATTAATTGAAAGCCCTCAAGAACCAGTTCTTCTGAGGTTTTTTTTTGTAAATGCATAGGTATGCCACAACGTTTTTCAGATCTAACAAGTAGCAAGTGATTTATTCAGAAATTTATATATATTAAACTATATACTGAAACAAAATTATGTACAACGTGACCAAAATATATCTGTGAGGTAGTATTTTTTTAAGGATGTACCGCTCCTCTTTTGTCACTTCCTAACCAATACTACGGTGGCCCTGAGTGCAGACCACTTCTACAAATTCAAAAACACAACATTAAGAAAGCACAATTACAAATTACAAAAACACAACATTAACGAAGCACAATTAAAAATTCAAAAACACAACATTAACAAAGCACAATTACAACTTACAAAAATGCTACAATAGAAAGGGTATGTCCCAGCTGGAGACCTGAAAGATCGCTGATTGGACAACAGTGCTTTTGAACCGGAACTTATTGCTTGCCCGTTGTTGCGATACGGTATAGCTTCCGCCATATTGAAAGTGGCTTATCTGCCATCTAGCTAATACAAATAAATGGGCCGAACTTCGTAAAGTGCCGTTCTGCAAAGTATTTTAAGTTCATGAATGTTACATTCTCTCTCACACACTATTATATATAGGAATGAAAAAAAACCTCTACGGACAACGTTTCAGACTTTTTGATGTGATTATTTAATTGTTTTGGGGCACAATAATTACATTTGATACAGCTGATTATGATAAATCATTTTTATTGATGAACACACACACACTTTTACACAATGGTGTATTTATAAACATATGAGCACAATTCCATAATTCAATGTGCATTTGCTATTTCAAGATATGAATAAAAAAAAGTAACTTCATTTAAATTTTTAGGCATTTTTTTCAAAAGACAAACTTTGATAATAGTTGTCAAACTTTAGCTACATATTTTTACTTAAAAAAAAAATATTTACTACAGTGTAATATGTCAATTGTGCTATAGACAGCAGTGTGAACGAAATCTAACAGACTAAATTATTTTTAATTTCTTTACATAAACTGTCATAATACCCTAAATACTTCAAATTGAGATATTTCACTTAAAATACACAAAAAGTGAAAGGAAGAAAAGTGTACAGTACATTACAAATTTATTTATATTATACTGGCAACACAGAGCACAAGCAGGGGTTCAGTCTGCTGGTCAAGCTGGGAGCAGTTCGGTGACTGGGATTTCTGAGACATCTGGTTAGCCACAGGTTAAAGCGAATGATAAAAATGATCTAACAGTGTAATAGAAAATACATCCCTGATTCATTCATGATCAGAAAAAAAAAAACATATCTTCACCATATGGGGGCATTGACTTAGCATCTAAACACACACATTGTGGAGATGAAAGGCAAAACAGAAGTCTGAAAAAAACAGCTCCAGCTCTGATCTTTATGGACCTGTCCTGATGAAATCCCCCGGTCTCCGCGCTGCTCTCTGGATTAATGTACTTTAAGTCCACTTCAGATTCCCTGTTATATCAAACAAATAATTTTAATCTACATAAATTATAAGAAATATCTTACAGACAACTGACATACCTTAAAGTAACCATGTTTGACCACAGACAAACAGTGACTTGTAGGTAACCATGGCAATAATAGGTAACCATGGCAATAATAAACAAAAAGCGGCCATTACAGGTTTCTCATGGCCTCTCCCTCCTTAGAAAAACTACACAGTATTAAAAAAGTTAGCTAAGCTAAGAAAACTGGGGCAATTTAGTTACAAAGGAAATATTTCTCTGTTTAGAAGTTTGTTTCACCACGGAAATGGAAACAAAGTCAAGAAATTCTGCTCGTAAATTTACGTTATTATTATCTTCAATTCTTACCTGTGAAAGGTAAAGGCAGGTCCACTTTGTACTGTAAAACGGCTGAAACTAGTCCACGCAGCACGTTCTCTCCACTGCCACTTTCAAGATGGCGGCGATGTAAGTAGGACTCAGCATATACGTATTCATGCCTATTGTCCAATGTTTCAAAACAGTGCTGAATTGACTCAAAATGTTACATTTTTTAAACACAGTCAGAAACAAATTCAATTACAAATTTATTTGATAACTCTTCACTGGTACCTCAATGGTTTCACAATATTGCACAAACATGTAAAAACTGCACAACTCTAATTGCTCAGTCAGTGCAATTAGGAGTATAGCAGCCAATGCAAAATACAATTGCCATTTAAGATTTTAGTTAGATTAATTCCTTGTAGCTCCACCCTGTCAGCCTGATTAGTTTGCTACCTCAACAACTTTTGACCATGTAGCTTTGCATCCTTAAAAATACATCTATATTATTTTCCATGTATTATCAAATACAATCATAATTTTCATAAGTAGATAAAAATCTTCAGCGTTGTGGCAAAAATAAACATTTGAATTATATCCTTGACACATAAATCTGTACTTGCCTTATGTAACAAAGATAAATAATGCTCCAGCATGGTGTTCCTACACATTTAACACTGTAGCATACATAATTTGATAACCAGCTTATCCAGGCTGCCACAGATATTTTTAGGAGTGTGAAATCAACAACATAGGCTCCACAGCTACAGCATCAATACAATTCCCACATGAAAGTTGCAGCAATGACCCAATAATAATAATGTTATTTATTATCATACAACACTAGAAAGATATCTGCCCTGATCAAAATTTTCTCACCTCCGGGTGTCTAATGCTCTAAGCTGAAAATGTAACTCAAGACATGACCTGCTTCCTTAGTATTATGGGTAATAATTATCTGACTACTTGGTGAAAGTCTTATCAGATGATCCTTAAAAAAAGTTTTAAAAAAATCTAAAAAAGTTAAAACAAGTAAGAACCCTGTGATATTCACACTCTTGACCACAGTACATACACTATTTGAGCTGGTGGTGAACCAAAACTGACATACATACTGATTGAGAAATAAAAGGGCTGTGGTTGCTACAGCCATCATCTGCTGGGGATTTACCCTATTGTGACTTCACCAGTTCATGCAAGCTTTCCAAATAAATATTGTAATTTAAATATGATTTTCATCGGAATCTACTTTTCACATCATACAAAGACTTGAGGATTATACAGTATATCGCTGCTCTGTACATGGCCTTTAACAATTTTGCTGACTTTGCTTTCTACTGTGTTCCCAGGTTTCACAATTCTCTATGAACTCTTACAGTTTATCATGTTTTATAGCCTTACAACCACCTCCTGAGGTTGACCAGTGGCATAAAACTATGATTTCCCTCCAACCCCCTGTCTGTGGTCGGCCAGGACTTTCAGTTAATTGTTAACACATGTTGATCACAGAAACAAAAGATGATCTAATATGGGCTGAAGTGTCAGTAGCTATATAAACAATATACTTAATGATTCAAGCCAAGTTTTGATTTGGCATTGGCACATTGCCTTTGAAAGGTCTACCAACTATACACCAGGAATTACCAGCATGTCATATAAACATACAGGGATCAGTCTAAGGATTAGCATTGATCACAGAACAAGGAGCTGCATCTTTTCCCTTCTTTCCCCAAAGATTACTTTGGGCTTTTACGTTGCTACTTATGGGCTCTCGCAGTTCTCTTTTTTCTTCCCTTTCATATCCTTCACTTACTCTCTTCCAATATACTCATTTTTGTTTTTTACCATTTCCAGCTCAATCAACCAATTCAGTAACTGCACCTATTCAAATCCTTTTTATCTAATAGCATCATGAGACAGATAAAGAAAAGTGGAAAATGGAAGATGCTTGGCATCACTTTGAATGAGGTGAAAGTACAGTAGAGTTAATCATTACGGAGAATACTGAGGCACAAAAAGGGGTGACGGGGTTAGAGCAAAAGCAAATAAAAAGAGATTGTTTAAGTGAGGGGGTGCAGAGATGGCAGAGAGTAATATGCAGACTCGGAGGGTCAATGTGATTCAGCAGGGTGTTGTTTGTTTTATCAGTACCTCTCCAGTGTTATGGGATGGGGTTTGAGTGACGGCCAGTGGCCCCAGCTTGCCATGGAGGGTCCAGTGATGAATGTTCATGGGCAATCTAGGACACTGCAGCAGTAACACCATCAATTCAAAAGCCGCATCACAGCACGACTGGGAGGAGCTGTACTACTGCGGAATGTGTCTGCTCATATCTGCACAAATGTTAGTACCTACAAATTCCATTGTGTTTTAGAAAGTTTGTGAGTGTGTGTGTTTAAGAACTCATATGGGGAAGGGGGTTAAAGCATTACAGCTGCCTCTTGGCTGTGGGAAGTAGCTGAGCAATGATTCCCATTGGTCATTCCCATGAACTCTTGCTCTTTAAGGGGCATGGTGGGAGGCAACAGTGAGGACACTGGGCTGCAAACTGTCAGAGCACCAGCCAAACTCAAGATGTTTGTCTTTTACATATATGTTACCAGTGGCATTGACTAGGCTATGCATTTTTAAACAAACGGTGTTTAAAAAAAAAAAAAAAAGAAGACAAGTATTCAACTATAACCTTATTTGTTTTTATTAACTTTCTTTGCTGCTCCATGGACAAAGTCCAAGATTAAGCTCTAGAGCTACCCCTGCATAAACGCGGCATCAACAGGTTTTGATATGAATTCTGCCAAGCTGAGTCTTATTCAAAAGGAATGATTAGGATGAGAGGAATGGGCACTGTACTGAAAAAAATAACTAGAAAAGAGACCTGTGTGGTGATAAAGGCTAAGGGCGTAGGAACAAGCTTATCACTGGGGGGGACACATATCGGAAACCTGACAGATGCGTAAATAGCTTGAGGAGAAATGTCAAACAATGTTGTCATCAATGCTTTACTCTAATCTGACCCCTGGTAATGCGTAAACTAACGCTCTGCTACTTACAATCCAATAATCAGATTAAAGTTACATATCCAAGCTACTGTGTGTTACTATATTTGTAATTTCTTTTAGTAAACATGTATTGTTGCTTTCTTCTTTTTCCTTGGGGAGTTACGTTTCCCAGGGAAACGTAACTCCGCTGGTGTCGTGGAGGAAAAAAAGATGCACATTTTCTAGCTGATGCATGAATTTTTCATTGAGTAATCAAGTTACTTTTTCAAAGTAACTATGCAATCCTTGGTAATAAATTAACTATACTATATGTCATATGTGTGTAGGCCTGTCACAATAACAAATTTTGATGGACTATAAATTGTTCCAGAAGTTATTGCAATAAAAGATAATATTGCTGTTTTGAGACCATTTTTAAGTAATATAATGGTAATGGCAAAATAATAATGCAAGAACACAATCTGAAAGATCAGTATCATGCGATTAATTGATTTATTGATTGTGTGTTTATCATCTCAAGGTGACAAACTGCCCCAAATACAACTTCTTCCATTTCCTTTTGAACAAAATGGCTTCAGTCTTTCATCAAGCAAAATGACTGCCAGGATGAAAACTCACTTTATCATTTGCCTCACAATTAGCAACATCAATACTCTGGCAGTACACACAAGCTAGCCACCAGATTCTGATATATTTTATTGGTCAAAATACATTTGACTGTTGGTCAAAAATGCATTGATAAAAGTTGACTGGCAATTGAACTGATCCTGCCTCTTTCTAAAATAAAAAATACCCAGTAAAATGGGACTCAGCAGTTTTAAACTCAGTACAGTAGTATGACCAACAAAAATAAAACCTAAAAAATTTGCTTTGTTCTTGAATAACTCTCTACATCAGTGCAACAGCTTGCCCTACAAATATAATTAAAAGTTATGCTTTTTACATCTAACAGACACTTTAGCTTCTCACTGATAACTCAGTCTCACTTTCCAGCTCTGCATTCAGTAACTTTATTTTTCACTTTCCAGTCAAACATGAGCCATGGGTCTCAAAGGGTTGAAAAACACAAACTTGCAAAAAAGCCTAAATGTTTTTTTCTCCTGTCATTTCATTTTCTCCACCTGGCTCTCCTCTGTCTTCCCTGACCTGCTCTTCTCCTAATAAAATAGTTTAGTTTATTTAAAAATTAAACCCAGTTAATACTCAATAAACTAAATGAAGACCTCACCAGAGCTTCCTCAGTTTCTTCACCAGCACCACTACGCTAGCAATTCTCCTGAATATCTAATATAATATAATACACATGTTAAGTGGTCGAGTATGTTCAGATGTTGTGTGGCCATTGCTCACAGTGACATTACACTTTAAACCACAAAAAAATGGCTCATTTGGTTCTATTTATGAAAGTAAACTGACAACAAGATGTAATAAACAAGTGATATTCATGGCAACAGTCCCGACAGACATTTTACCTCATTCATACAGAGTTTCTGACTCCCGTTGCCTCCTCCTGCCTTTAGGCACTCTGAGCTGTTCAGAGAGGGGAGGGGGCAAGAGGGAGGAAGAGCTGTCCTGAAGGCGCTGTGGTGCCCTTTCAAAATAAAAGCACGAGAGCGGAAGATTTCAAAAGCAAATATTTTTCGCAACTGCGGTGAAATTATTAGGCCTGCCTCCAATATTTTAGAGGGACACATCCCTCCCAGCCCCCCCGGTTCTTACGCCTATGATAAAGGCAGAGAATTCTAAGCACATCATGGATTTCCAAAGCATGTTATGGTTTCACTCGCCTCCCCAGTGGCACAGTACATTTGAATGTGAAGGATAAAAGCACAAGTAATCATATTTCCTTTGCCCTAACTAGCAAAACGTTCTTCAGGGAGCTTTGAGAGACAGCTAAACCTCCCAGGCCCTTACTGACTGAGAGATAGACAGGACTTCACACAGCTTTTTCCTAAAGGAGACATATTTTGGCATATATTTTTCTTTCTGGCTTCAGCTTGCATGATGTCTCTGTTATAGGATGTAGCCCGTGAAAAATGTGTTCTGTAATTTGTTTGATCACATTTAAATGGGGGGGAGTGAATCTGTTTGGTGCGACAGTGTTTGTTGGCCTGTTGGGTGTGTAGAAAAAATTTAAAAAACTGTCTGAAGTCCTACATAAACACTGTATTTTAACTTAATAAATCCTGACAATTAATTAATTTGTTTGAGTAAAGAAAACATTTGAGGATCAGTCCAATGATTTACCTAATTTCATTAATTGTTTTGTTATTTATTACTTTTTAAATTTATAAAACAAAGTATTATTTTTCATTTAAAAAAAATGGTGATCAAGTATTGCTGCAGTTCTCTAAGGCAGAACCCATACCTTAGAGTCCAATTTAGTCCAAAGTCTGACTTGTGTAAAATTTGCCATTTGTGCTTTTCTGCAAACTTCTGTAAACAAAATTTTTGTGATTGTAATGTGAACCCTGATAGTAATACTCCAAATGGAAAGTGAAAAAGTACCTTTTAGTTTGGAACAGTTGTCTTTCTTCTCTCATGTCTGCTTCAGAGTTTGTTCAGGATCATCATTTGATTTGGCATTTTGGAAGTTATATTACTAGTACCCCAGTGGAGTAAAACTCATGTCTTTATGATGACTACCTCTCCCACTAATTAAGTTAATAATAATAATTTACAATGTTTTTTTTTTTTCTGACACAGGTATGTGGATTTGTTTTGCACCATTTGTTTTGAATCATTTGGGGCAAAACTGTAAGTGTAAGATTTTTTTGAAAGTGTGACTCAAAGAATACAACTTGTGTCTAGTACATAAGAATTTAAAGAGGCGTAACTGATGTTTTGTATTTGTGAAAGACTGAAAAAAATCACAATTTTTCTCTATGACTTCTTAGCTTACAGCTTCTTAGTTACAAGCCACAACTACTTTTGCACCAAAAACATCTTTATGAAAACAGCCATGCTACTTAAGTTACTTAACAGAATAAAGTTTTGAGCAACCTGATATGGGACTTTGCAAAGGAACAATTTGGGTTGTTGAATTCACTAAGCCCTGTTACATTGCATCAAAAAAGCAGTTTTTGTGACTTCAACAAGTAAAAAAAATAAGTTAACCTTATTTAAGTGTGCTATGTTTGAAATACAGATAGATTACTTTGGTTATAGCTCCATGCATTTAGTTCAACAATTCACTGATTTACTTTTTTGAATCTGGTTATAGACCTTGAATATAGCTCTGGTGATTTCTTTTAAAGGTTTTCTCAAAAAGAATTAAGACAAATGTATTTTATTTATTACTTGTCTATCAAGGGTGAGAATGGCACCATAAGGTGAGCCAAATAATCTAAGAACTTTTTGGCCTTAAAACAAAAATCTTTCTCTATTACTCACAAGTAATAAAGACTGTGCCTTCTTGATAACTATCTTTTCACTGCAGTAAAAACAAAACAAAAAACCCTGCAGTACAAATGATTATTTCATTAGCGCAACCCATTTGGTAGCCTCTTATTTGGTGTGTTATTTCTTGGTATTTCTGAAATCACACCCAAGTTTCCACTTTAGTCTGAGTTTGAAATCTTTGACACTGTGTCTACTGTTCAAAGCACAAAGGAGACTCAAATGAGCAACTGTTAACATTCTCATATTCCATTCATAGCTTCTCATAAAGGTCATTACCAAATCAGAGTTAATAAATTTTGACAATGTGATACACAGAAGCACATGGTCATTATTAAAGAGCAGGAAGAGTAGACAGAGACCTGACACCATTTTAAGTGAGAAACAGTTGTACATGTGGGCAACACTCACCTAGAATTTGTAGTTATGTGAAAAGCACAAGATTAATTTGCTATTGGTAGGTTCTGATTATAAATGGATCTGTTTGTTTTGGTCATTTTTAAAATAATCAGTATAGGTGCGCTTAAGAAAACTCCACTCCTGATATTTGTTGTTGCTCTACAATTTGTGACTGTTGGCTGACTATGTTGGCTGCTGTTTTGCAGCAGTTGCAAACTACAACTTGCAAAATATTTTGCTCCTTATTTTGTAAATTGAGATTGGGTTTTCTATGTGGAGTCCAAACCTTTCTCAAGATGCACATTCAAAAGCTTTATTTTATGTGATATGACCAATCCTTCCAACGTTTCGGGCGAGAGGAGGGGTACACCCTGGACAGGTTGCCAGTCTGTCGCAGACTGCACTTTTCCATCACATCAAATATTGTGTATCTAGTAAGCAAGTATTCAGATCCCTCTAGCTTGTCTGGTTAAAAAAGGACACTCGTGTTAAGTCAAAATGGACTTTCGAGTGTTATTGAAAGTTTTGGAAACTTGTATGTAATCTTGTTCTTACTCTTCTTTGATAGTATTATTTTTACAGACAAATTTGTTGTCTTAGTTTTTGTCTAGAAAACATTTTTTATAAAGAAAAAAACTAAATGATAGCTTAGTAAAATCTGAGAACTACTAGAACTGTAAAATAGTTATACCATAGCTCTGTGACTATGTGATATAGTCACAGAGCTATGACTATGTCACATAGTCACAATTTATAATTTTGGGAGAAATCATAAACATAGTCAATGAGATTTCATCTAAATCAAAAAAGCAAATCTCTGCCTTTTTGTGTTGCAGCAGCAAAATGACAGTCAGGAAAAGGAAAAACTGTACAGTAAAAATTACTGTTTGAGGATAACTGTTGAGGACTGTTTCTATCAAAAACAAAACCCAATGAAATGCCACTCGATTCTTCTCCTTTCCTTTTCATAATAGATTTTAACAATTAGGGTCCTGTTAGTGAGTAATTACTCATATTAACATACCATTACAACTCTTGAACAAAGAGCCTAGACTTCATTTTCCATACGTGTGTTATGCTGTTCAGGGTTATGAAGAGCTGAGACCAATTTCTGCTGGCATAAATGTCCATTAAGGACTGAGCCCAGAGCCTACAGATTCTTTGGTTGCTGCCAGTCTCACGCATATGCCAGGGGAATATTACAGCTCTGGCGGAAATTAATTGTGGGCATAGAGGGTTTCTTCTTGCAGCTCAAGACAGCACTGATGTCAGAGAAGGAATAAAAGCAGCTGCCTCTGGGCACTGGTACATGCCAAGTAAACATTAGGCACAACCCACTAAAGGAATATTTTGTAAGGTGTCTTTGAGGCCTCACCTAGAGAGTCTCAGGGGTTTTTTTTACATTTGAAAAAGAAAATAAAGACTTTTTGATAGTTTTAGGGGAGCTGGAGAGACAAGAATTAGAGCTGACAAGAAAAACACTCATAAAAATGAATGAGGCCCTAAAAGGCTTTAAAATGAGGCCTCTTTACATTGAACTGTGGATTATGGAATGGAAAAACCCTAAAACAAATTCTTCTCTATTTTACTCAATGTTAAATAGAAAAACCTAGGAACTGTTGAGCTTCATTACTGTTTCAGTAAAATGTTAAACCATGTGTCCAGTAATAACTATCTACTGTTAAGACAGCAGAACGACCAAAATGATCTCCCTTTTATCATCATCATACTGTTGAAAGTGGGTCTAGGTTCCTAGTTGCTGATAAGGGGATAACAGGGGCTCTCTAAGTGAATAAAGCAAGGTCTCTGGTCGCTCAAGTGGCTTAAAGGCATGAAGAGAAAGGCTGTTCCACTTTGACCACCACTTTAGTGGTTCAGCAGACCAGACATAATTATCTTTATCATTAGGTATCATCAATATTACAAGGGCCTTTCATGACACATACTATTTTTGATCACAGGCATTGACCTGCGTGTGAAATGTAGATATATCGGTTTTGTATTGGTTATTGAAAACTACTGTACAATATACATATTCACAGTTTGTTTGTTTCTTTGAGTGGCACTCTTAAGAAAATGAGAAAGATACAGAAGAATATTAAAGAATAAAATCTGTAGTTATAATCTGATGTTACAATTTTAATCTTTTCCATTGGTTTCAGCTCGGTTTATTCACAATTTCATCTGAACAAATAGTAATCATTTATTTGTGATTGTTTTAAACTTAGCTAATTAAACTTGACGCTTTCTTATAGATTCAAAATTTGTATTGAAACGCTGCTAGTGGTGTTAAGGCCCCTTTTCACAGGAAGAAGGGGCCTTAAGTGAATCCAATGTGCTTAAGGCCTCATCCATTCTATGGCCAGTCCTAAATGAAGTTCCAAGTAGTCTATGTTTGTCAAAGAGCTCAGTAATCATTACTTTTATTGTACATGCACATCTGACTACACGAGTAGCTGCCAATTAGAAAGACTCCTGCAGACTTACAGGTTAAATGTGAAAACTTTGTCAGTCATCATTTTTAATTATCAAGAACAACACTATTCAGAGTGCCATATGTGTATGTGATTGTTCTTGACATATGATATCTCCATTGTTTCTCACCTCAAGTCAGACCACTGGAGAGAACACAAAGGCACCAAAGTGCCACCTTTTTTCTCAAGTTGACTTCGCTGTCATTGGCAATTCCACTGAATTTTAATTATTAAATCTGAGAGGTCTGTCTTGACGGCATTTTACACTATGTATGGATGTTGTGAAATGCTCTTAGAAAAAAATTTAAGCACAAAAATACTTTTTGTTTTTCTATTCAACTACATTATTTAAAAATAAACTTTTAGACAGATTATTTCAATAGCGTTTTACTGAGACAGGACAAGACATTACATTTGAGTTACTTGGGTACATAGCTCTTACTTGTGACCAACACTGAAAATATGTTACTCAAGTTAACTTTTCAGATTTGTGAGTTAAAAAAATGTCAGCAAAGTTTGTAAAACAAATAAAATTTGCTACACATAAAAAATGAAGCACACTGTCAAATGAAGCAAACTGCTTATTTTACTTTTATATGAATGTTTTGTTGAGACATTTTCAAAGGCTAATCTGCAGCCTTTTACTGAATAAAACATATCTTATAAAAAACACAATCTAAATGTGACATATTTCATGTTGATGCAATGAGATATTTATCTTTTTATGATAAAATAAAATATTCTGAACTATTGAGGGCAGTTTTCGATAAACTGAAGCAGTCTTTTTTCTCAGTGTTAACTGGCATATAAGGTAAACATTCATGTTAGAGAAAAGCCTTTCATAAGATAATTCAAAAAGTCACAAAAGTGTAAAAAGAAAAAAAGCCAAACATTTTTTGCTGCATCTGCTTTGTAAAGAAGAAACTCTAATCTTAAAAAGTTCTTACGACTAACAATCTGTTGTTAACCTCAGCTTTCACAATTCCTCTCTGGTGTTTCTCATCTTAACCCCAGAACAAGAGTAATTTCACAGATCCTCAGCATTACAACTCCTCTGAGCCACACCTGCACTACTTACACACCGGCAGTGCTGATTAGAAAAAAACAACTGACATAAGCAGTGGTAAAATGAACAAACGCCTTGTGTCACACTTCCAACCTCAGGGTGAAAGAGTGCAAATGAAGGAGTGATCAGTTAGTTCACAATCCAATCATCTGTGCAATGGAACTTGGTGGCACTCACCTGTGTCAGCTGTGGAAGTTTTTTTTTTTTTTTTTTAATCAATGTCAGGCAGCAACTGCTCTGTTCCACCATTATCCCTTTTATGCCAATAAGTGCACTTTTGTCTGGTTTTTCAAGGTAAGCCCTGCAGGTGCTTTTGACACTTAATAAAACATTTTAATTAAGCCAGTTAAGACTCGCAAAGTAAATGGGAACTAGAGCGTTTTACTTATTACTTGAATGTTTTATTACAAATATTTTTGGTAAAAGAATTTCTTCTGAAGTATTCTAATCATATAATAAGAGGGATTATGATAAAAAGTGATGGTTTTAAATACAAGTGATGAGTTCATGGTATAGTCACTGTAGCATGTCATAGGTTAGTGCAATTTTGTTTTATTTAAAATAAGATTAAATTCCCCCTAATCATCCACCACTCAAGCCTAACTTAATGACCACTTGCCTAATGTATTGGTTCCCATTTTTGGCTTTCAAAACAGCCCTGAAGCACACTGAAGGTGTGCTATGGTATCTGGCACCAAAATGTTTGTCAAATATTTCTTTCGATTGGAACAGCTGTGAGGTGGGCTCTCCAACGATTAAACTTGTTTGTCCAAAACATATCACTGATGATCAATTAGATTAGAGGTCAAGCCAATACTTAAAACCAAGTCGACTTAATCATTCAAAGAAAGAAGCCAAAGAAAGTTCTTTTGCTTTGCCTTTTCATTAAGGTTCTAAAAGTCATCTGCAAATACATTTATAGAAACATTTTAACACAACCTACAGGTCATCTGAGCTAACATGGCTGTATCTATAGACACCAGCATACACACACATGCACACGCCCACACACGCCTACACACCAGTAGACCACCTTGACCTGATAAAGACACATCAATGATTCCAGTCCTGGTGGATGAGAGAAAAGACCACAGTGGCAAAGTCATTGTTTTGTCTCCAGCTAATGGTTTGGAATATTTGTGTGGCCCATAAATAATGCTAACAAACAACCGCATAAAACGAATTAATGAAAAGCAAACAGAAGTGGAGCACAGAGATGCATGGTTATACAGAGCAACAACAAATTACCTTGGGGGAGGGCGGTGGGATGGAGGGGCTTCTGTGCAGTCATTACTCTGTACAGCAAGCATGGTCTGGCTAACACCTGTGTTTCCCTCCGATCTGCCTCACCCTAATTAGCCCACACGCACCCTGGGGACCCTCTGACACATCAGACCTGGACTGGGGGTGGTGTTGGGAGGGAAACCAAGAGGGCATGTAAAAGATGAAGAGAGAGCGAGAGAAAAAACAAAGCGTAGGTCAAAGTAGAAGGGATAGATCTAGGTTGTTATTCACACCCCTCTTCTGCTTATACCTGATGAAATTATCATGAGGGGTAAGTGCTGCGGAGAAAAAGTTGAAAAGAGAAAAACAGCAGTGACGTTAACTGACATCTGCTGACAGTGGCGAGAACTGGAGGTTGAGAGGTGAAGGATTCAGATTCCCCTCTCAGTTTCATTTGCGCACCATGGTTAAGAAGTGTGGAATGAAAGGTTAGTTAATTTCAGATGTCATTTTTATTTCTGTCATAAACACCTGGAACCCTCTGCCCACTTATTACACCCTCCTCACCCTCCAGGTGATAACACAGTGTCGTCCTTGACAACCACTGCCTGACGGTCCATCTTTTTTTGCTACGGGTTTGTTAACTCTAACACATCTAATAACATTTCAAGTTCTTTTTTGTTTGTTTTTTCAGTTAGAAAGGCTTTCCTATATAATGTAAATATTCAATAATTCAAGTTGAATTATTTCCATTATTTTTATTTATTTATCTGTGTTTACTTGGACAATACATTTCCATATTTTTTTGCATAAACTATTTCTATTTTTTACATTCTTCCCCAATGATTTTCCCCCAGTACATATTTAATAATCAAGATATGACAATTAGTGTGATCAAGTTAAAGAAATGCAATGATCCACCTATAGATCTTATGGATAGTTTTAAAACAAACATTTGCACTGATAATGCATACATATTGTGCATGTTTGCAACACATGGAAGAGATGTATTGATTCCGACTATGCTCTGTGACCATAGAACCTGCATACTTTACCTATCTCTATTTTAAGATAAACGTCAATTATTCAAAAGCACATGTTGAACATTAAAGGTAAATTAATATTAAGAAGAAGCATGCAATTTATATGCTTATGATCCTCACAATTCCTCTATCCAATGAGATTTTATTTTTCATTGTGTTTTGCCTTCTCTTTTCACATATCTGCCTGTCTTTTTGCATTCTGAGTTTGACTTGCTTGTCTCTCTGGATTCAATCCTGACCGGTCCACTGATGCATGAACCGGCTAGAAGTAATGATGAGCAGTGAGGAAGCAGCATGACTTAAATGGAGTGAAGAACCTTTCCCAGTGGAAAGAAGTGTCACGTTAAATTATGAACATCCTATCAAAGTGACCTGTGTTTAAATGTTGTTAATTACTATTAGTATCCATCCATTTGCCCTCTGTAGCTGCCTAATCCTGTTTGAGGTTGCTCCCAAGGAGTGGAGGTTTTGGGGAGGCTGGACTCTTTATCAATTGGAAAGAGATGCAAGTACAAGAGATGCAAGAGGGCAAGTACAGCTCAGGCTGAAATTAATCGTACGCCTGGCCCATGCTAGATTTAGATTTAAAATAACTTCTTTTCAACCAAGAAGTTAGTTTTTATTTGAAAAAAATATAGGGAATCTTTATACGTATTATATAGTCTCTTCTCAATAATCAGTGAAAAAAGCATTTCAGGTTTTACAGCAAACAAAACCTTCTCATAGTTTTACACTATTTTTGCAATTTACACTGGTAATTTTATCATTTATCTTTGGCAATGATGCCCCTGTCTTTCAGGTTGGAAGATCTCTTTGCCATAACCCCAAGCTTTTGATCCCTCCACAGATTCCTTGTCAGATTCAAGTGAGGACTCTAGCTTGGCCATGCTCAATTCTAAGATTAACTCCAGTCACAAAAAACATATTAGTAAGATTAAAAGACAGGTTAAACCTACATCTACCAGGTGTATGAATAATTGTGGGCTTAACTGTACCTTATGGCTACAATAAAAACTCAAGATGTTGCCCACAAAGTGGTTTAAAGTCAAGCAGTTAAGCTAAATGTGACAGAGCTATATTAGAACTTGGACCAAATAGCAAAATTTTAAATAACCTGATTGTAGCAGCTTACATGGAAACCTGTCACTGTGTCCCATTAGAAATGTGGAGAACTATTTAGAGAAGGAGTTCCCCAGTAAGTTTAAAAGCATTGTCCTGTTGAATACACCAGGGAAAGCCACCTTCTCGATGGTGGCTATAAACATGACTGGTTATCTGTAGGTTAAATTGTACTTCAACACAAATTACCAGAACATATCAGCTATGTTGACAGTGTGGAACCTTCCGGGATGATTTGGAGCACATTCAATCAGCCAAGAAAATCAAATCTTCTCTCCATTGTCTGGCTGCACCTGCCCTATGCTTAGGAATCTGTTCCCCCACCAGCTTTAAGGTTTTGTTCTTGAATTCCTCCTCATCCACCTTGTTCTCCCAGGTTCAGGTAAAGCTCAAACAAGTCAATTCCCACAGCCTTTCTGTCAAGAAGACTGTGAGGAAAGAAAGGATCACCTTTGTGGTTGCTGACAAAAAAAATCCCACTTCTTCCGGAGTATACAGCTCATATTTTTGACACACTCTATACTGTAAAAAAAAGAAATATATATATATATATATATCTGGTGATCTTTAAGGGAGTAACAACCCAAATCTGAGCGGTATAACTGGCTGCATGAGAAGATTGAGTTCTAAAAGGAACAATAAACCTTGAAAAATGTGCAGGGATCTGGCAGGAGACATCCCCATGGCTGCTCCATCACCCTGAGATGTTCCAGGATTAAAGAAGAGAAAGATCACTTAACAGTAGCTCATGGCTGATGACCCTGAAGCTGGCAGAGTTGCCTGACTGGGCTGAGACGTTTGTAAGAGAGACGAAGTATGGCTTAATAACCAGTATATTTAACAAGAATGCTACAATGATTACTGAGTAATATATTACCATCTAAATGCTAATCTTATACATAACTGCTCACATATGAAATTCCACCTCACAGTAAAACTTTTCCTTTTCTTTTAGCATTAAAAACATTTACTTAATCTTCCTTGTTTTTGTGCTCATCTGTGTAAAAGCGTGAGTGCGTGTGTGTATGTGAGTTCTTTCAAGCCACGCACACAAAAACTGAAAGAAAATTATTCTGTTTCCCAACATGCAGGGTGTTACCAGAAAAAATAATGTTGACGTAAAATAATGCGAGTAGAAATTGTGGTTTTCCTGGGCCTGTCTGCTAGGGGAAACTACATCACAGCGCAATTTACACAGAAGTATGCTTGCCTCACTTAACAGAGCTTTGCAGTGTCAGCAGAAACTATTTTGTACTAAAACTGTTTATGCTAAATATGCCTGAACTCGGGTGAAATTAGTACAAATTCCCCACTTCCTCTAAAAATCTCCCAATTTTAGCAGTATGTCTCACTTCCACCTTTCCATATTTTTTATCACTCCATTTACTGATATTTTTTCTTGCTCTTCCCCTCTCAAAACTGAGACACATCTGAGGCTCCTCTGGCGGTGACAGAAGTAGGCTGCATACGCCACGGAGCCAGCCCAATCAGTGACAATCTGCATGGTAATGTGTGGCAGGGGCGGGATAATGAAGTTCCCAGCTTGCCGACTGGAAGGCTATCCTCCGGTGTGCTAAGTGATTTATCTCCTCTGTCAAGAGCCAGGACAGCCAGGACTTGTCCTTCCCAATGGTACGCGAGAACAGGAGTTGAGCAGAGCCACGTAAGAGATGGGAAAAGCAGGCCCAAGTTGCTTGCAAAGAAGCAAACACACATATATACAATATTCCACAAAACAACAGTAGGTAAATAAACAGGTTTGTTAATATCAATGCATTACTGATTTCTGCAAATAGTTGTTTGATGGTGGAAGAAATTTAATACCCCTTGACTCTGCAGATTCACCTGCATATTCTCTAAAGTGTAGGCTAATCCACCTACATCGACCTGTCCAAAGCTACTGTTACGCAAACGTAACTAAAATATACCGTTTAATTTAAAACACATTGTGAATTGATGTCTTTACAGTCTTTCATAAAAAGAAAACTGCTGGATGACTTCTGATGCAAACAAAAACAAGCAAGAACATTTGGTAGAATTTAGGTCAAACGTTTTATTAAAATAGGCCTGTCGCCATAAACGATAAATCAATTAATCGCACGATAAATTAAAACTATCGACGTCATTTTAATTATCGGCATTATCGTCTCATCCGGCCCTTTTCTTGTTCTGTTAATGACACTGAATGAAAAAAGGCTCAACTCCGGTGCTCTCCATAGACTCCCCCCTTCCTCACTTCCTTAGTGTAAAGCCCAGCGCACACTACACAATCTTAAAGCTGTCGGCCGATTGTCGGCCCATTTTCAAAACCTGACAGACCCACACATTAGCCGACAGAAATCCTAGGTATAACTGTTCGATCGGGTTCGTTCCTGCCGCGTGGTGTCCAACAATGGGCACAAAATAATGGCTACAAGTTCAGTTAACTAATTTTAAAACCGGGCAGTAATCAATGCTTTACTACAATCTACCTGCAATGCATGTGGCTAGTGTCAGTTCTGACTGAATGAAAATCATTATAACCTATTTACGTCACGTTAACAAAGAACAGCTGAAAAGTTACCGGGTTTATCAACTGCGGTAGCAATTTCGCTCCAACTCCTCCTCTTGTCATTTCTATATTCTTTGCATGTTGAATAAACATTAATGTTGTTTCCACATATTATCTCCGATGTCCGCTGGACTTCGGGTTGCGTCGTGTCAGCTGTTTGGGATTCTCCGACGTAATTTCCCCTCAGAAAACACGGACGAGAATCCGCGCTTTCTGATTGGCTGCCTGTCACATTCAACAGGTTGCGTTAAAGCTCCCAGTTGGGGAAAAAACCCTGATTTGGATCGGAGCGGCAACGACGATCTACCGTAACAAACCACAATTTTAGAAAGATCAACGTTCTAAGATTGTTGTATGGGGAAAAATAGGAGCAAAAAATCGTGTAGTGTGAACTATTGCATCAGGTAGTCGATGTGCCCATTTTCTCTATTTAAATCTAATTATTACTGAAGGGCAATATAATATACAGACTTCATATTCTGCACTCTTTTGATTGAATGCAGTATTTATTTCCACTTTGGCTTTATGTTGTTTAGTTTTTTTTCAAGTGCGTTTTTTGTTAATGGAGACTGAGAATCCATTTTATCTTTGTTTTTGGTTGTTTTGTTTATTTTGTTTATCATTTCCAGTGTTAAATATTCTTTTGAAAACAAAGTGTATCTATCTTTGGCAGGAAATCGCATGCATTATTACATCATTTCCATTAAATCAGTGTAAAAAGGTCTTCAAACAATATTATCGTTTATCGCAATAATTTTTGAGACAATTAATCGTTCAGCAAAATTTGCTATCGTGACAGGCCTACGTTTTAATATTTGCTTCAGTTCTGACAAGCATTATTACTCAATTGCTCATGAGCACCAGCCCTCCATTTTTTCTGAATAACTATGCGACTAGGACATTGTATTAGTTGTGTAAATTATTGCAATAGTAAAAAGAGGCAGCTTAAAATCTTACTTTTCAGTCTGACTTTCACTTGCATTGCACTGAAGAAGCCGTAAAGCCATTATTCCAATGACACACCGTTACACATCTCTTTCAAAACTTTTAAAATTCCCGAACAATAATTTTCTTGCAAGATCATTTGTTTGGCCCTCACAAGTTATTTAAGGCCAATGTAAAGGCCTTTTTGCACTGCAGGGCCCGGCTTGGCCTGACCCGTGCTCCTTCGGCCCAGGCCTACTGTACTCTGGCCCTGGTTGTTTTGCATTGAGCATCAAATATGGGTGGACCATAATGTCAATCAAACTTCTGCTTAAGCTGCCAAGGCGATCTCCCCAAAGATCGTGAAAAAGTTTCATTCTTAATTGTTCCATCCTGTTCCGTCCAGCTCCTTCTGTATGCGCTTGCCAGCAAGGAAGCAGAGGAAAAGAATCATTTCAGCTTTACCTTCAATTAAAAAAAAAACTATATCATCTGAGTATCCTCTCTGAGCTGGACTATCGTTTGGTTCTGCTGAACTACCGCTGCGGCTTGCCGGATTTCCCCCGCTAGAGCAAAGCGAAATGTGGAAATACTCTTATTCAGAGTCTTGCCAACTTCTGATCAGTTCAATTGGAGAAATGTTATTTAAACAAACACTCTCTCCTTCATTTGGCTCAGACACTGAAAAAAATAAAAGTCCCAGTTGTGGTTAAATATCATGGACAAAACATAAGTGGAATGGGTGTTTTGAACCGTTTTGAGATAAGCTCTCAATATCAATTCACTGATCTTGACAATTTTTCTCAATCTTTGAGGAACATGAGCGCTCACGCATCATGATGTATTTTGCCAATAAATAGCCTCAAATCAATTTAAAGTATTCCAATATTAAAAGTGTATTTTGTCAACACAGTAGTAATTTAAAAATAATATGTCCTGTTACGTGTATTAAAACTCTAAAAATTTAAAAGAGTTGCAATTACAATTGCATTGTAAATATAATATAGGATTATATTTACAATGCGATTGTAGATACAATTTTACAATCGGATCTTTTTTTTAACAATTTTGTTTTGTCTTTTCTTGTCTCCCATCTGCACACTGTGGTCACTGTAAATCTTTGTCAGACTTGACCTTGGAAAAAGATTTTAATTAGCTGGGGAAATACATAATGAGTTCATTTAGGTAATTAAGCACTGAGGTGGAATGACAAAAAGCTCTCCAAATTTGCCTCAGGAGTGTATTTGAAAATGGTCAAGATAAATCACACATTTAAATTTGTTTTGTCACAAGATTTCTGCTGGGTTTTTTTTGAATTACATAATTTAATTATTTAAACATTTGTAATTTTTTCAAATCAAAATGAAAAATTGAGCTTCTAAAAAGAATACATCAGATTTCTTACTATGGAATTTACCACCCTGCAGCCAAGTTTTGTAAATTAAATTAAATGATAATTTCTATGAACCATATAAATAAACAAAATAGGACATTTTGCTTGTTTTTTTTTTTTACAAGGATTCTGTTTTGAGTGCAGTTAGATTGTGACATCATAGCCAGTAATTAACAAGAACAAAAGAGAAGAGAGGTGTATTAAAGAGGCACTATTACTGTATGTAAAATCTTCTTTTCTCAGCTTTACATTGTATTATGAAGCCTCGGCGTAAATTCTAACAGGAAGACTCTTCATCTCACCTGCCCAGTCAATCACCTTATCATGCTCCTCCTTCGCGGCGCTGGTCTTCTCCTCATCTTCTCCAATCATCAGGCTTTGCTTTCTTCATAAAGTCCAACGTCCACTCTACACTGCCACCAGTGGCATCCTCTCTGCCACCAGTGTCCAGCCGGGGGGAAGATGTCTCTAATCCTTATCCACAGCGGCTCATCCTCTCTGACGGCGGTTACCAGCTCCATTCCTTCTGCCGAGGTCCAAGCGCCACAGATTATTTGTCAGATAGCTTTTTATTTCTAATAGCTACATTCTCTCTGTGTGAGTCTTGAAATAATGTTATTCCCTCATGAAAAACATACCTGGCGTGTTTTTTCATGCATGTTTGATATATCCTTTAAAGGAGAGATATCAAAATCCCCTTCTTAGTCCTTAAATAAGTTTGTGTGTATTTTGAGAGTCTAGGAGTGCAAAAAAGAAAAATGTATTCTCTCCTGGGGTTCCTTGGGTATCTTTATACTCTTTTGGGGAGACTTGACAGGTATGCAGTCATACTCTTAAATTGAAACTTTCAGAGATTGGGATATTGTTATTTAAGCTAAACCTGTATTAAACTTATTTACAACGTGGTCATGGTGGTATTTGTTCATTGATAGCTTCCAACAGAATTCAGAACAGCTGTATTTAAATTGATATTCAGTAAAACACAAGCGAATGCTAGGTGACTTAAAAAAGTAGAGGCAATAGAGTAAACAATCAACTGATTTCTGTTCCCAAATAACTTTGAAAATTGTTTATATATTTTTTTCAACTTCGCTATTATGATGGAGATTGTGATTAGCAGTAAAGCTAAACTGATCATCAACTTCCTATGTTACCAACAAGGCCCAGCCGTGGATGGAGAACAACGACTGAACTACACACAGAGAACAATAGAAACTGGTCTAAACTCTGAATACCAGAATGCATAGTATTAACCCATTTATATGACAGCTCCCTGGAAAGTGGGGTTTTATAGCTGAAATCCCCATGACATAACAGAGCTACAAAACTCTATGTGCACCAGCATAATTTGCTTCACCTCTTCTTTGGCTCCAGAGGACTTGGGCATGAACCTCTTGATCTTGCTAAAGACTATATTTTCAACAAAAAAAACACAAAACAACAACCTTGGATCCAAAGTTCAGTAAGGTCTCCTGTCTGTGTAATAAATGACTGCATCCCAAAGGGGAAAAAAACTGTCTGCCTGAACTTGACTGTCTGAGCTTCTACAGAAAATAATCTGAACGAATTAAATTCCCCAATGCTTTGTTTGTAGTGCTAACAGGCCCGATGCTACACGTTTCCTTTGTATTGTTGATAACTGATAAAAGAGTCACTTTACTCTAGCAGTGCAAGTTCATTCTGTTTTATTGGCTTTTCCCTTACATCACCTCTCACTAACTTGCATGAAAAATGTCTATATATTTCTTATAAACAGGCTAAATTTGTGACTATGTGACATGCTAATGCTATAGCTTTGCTGGTGCTAACAGTGCTATCGGTAGGAATTCACGAGGGGGCGCACGTAAATTAAATTGGTTAGTTTACTTTTGTTAATTTGCCGGCAGGTGCTTTTTCCAGAAGTTAAGTGTCACTGTATAGTGAAGTTAACTAAAAATAAGCAAATGGACTTTTAAACAGTTAAATCTTGTCGAAACGTTTGCCAGAAAGAGTAGAAAGCAAATGTTGTAACTTACTCTTTGTATGGATGTCGCAGAGCAACAGGACCTGGATCTGGGAACCGTATCGGTAGGCTTTGTTTTCCTTTCTTATTATTGTTTAATGATAAGTGTAAGAAATATGCTGTGTGTTTAACTGCGTGTGTTGCAGGACAGGCGGCATGGCACAGAGTCAGCCGTGACCGCCCGGACTAAAAGCTGCTTGCTGATTTTACCTTAAAATGGCCAATTTTCTGTTATTCCTATATCGATTTGATACAGTAGGGGCTTCCGCACTTCCCACATCTGCGCCTTCTGTCCCTTTTTTTTTTATTTTACTAACTGTTTTTTAACAAACTGTTAACTGTTATCCGTTGATAACACGACGTAACCTGTTTATCCGAGCCGCCATTAAACGCAACATGAGCGCGCTGGGTTTACACCTGTGCAGAGCTACTCTTGTGTGTGCAAATCGCAAAGAACTTTGCGCAGTTTTCCCCCCGAACTAACAGACTGAGTTGAGTAATAAGCTGTTGGATACAGGTAATGTTAGCTAAAAGGTAACCGCTGTTAAACTCTTCCGGACCGGGGCTGGTGTGTTGCATTGTTGGCGTTGAACCTTGAGTGTTTCTGATGTCCTGCTTTTGTGCGCATCGCCCTCACATTGCATATTGGTGTGGATCAGGAGCTGACTGTCAGATTGTGCGGTGCAACGCTGCTGTTTCTGTGTGCTATATTTGTGTGATTCAGGTGAATTTTGTTGGTTTTGTGCGCTGGTGGACTTGGTTGGTCGTGTAGATCAAGTGCAGTGTTTTTGCACGTGTCCTCCGATAATATTTTCCTGGTGTCCCTAGTCTCTCTCACACACTCACTTCCTCAGTCTGTCTTTTGTTGTTACTCTCAATATCACTTTTGTTTTATTCTTGAGCTTGTGGTGTTCTCTTCATTCAGGCGAATTTTCATCCGTGCTCTTAATTTTCTTTCTTTGTGTTTCGACTAATCATAATTGCAAATTTAGGAACACCTCCTGACTTTCGATCTTTATTTCACTGATTGTTATCCTGTCCACTAGCTATCTCCAGTTTATTCAGATCTAAACTGGAGATATTAACAATGTTAAAGAATACAATACTTAGTTTTGGAAGACTCTTAAGCTTAGTGGTACTTTTGCAATGCTTAGTTTCTCCTTCTTTTGGACATCAATGTAGCTGTTGTTGACATTATTGCCACCAACTGGCACAGCAGGTATATTACAGGAATCTTGACTGGAATCCAACTGACTGAGGGAACAAGAGGATATTAAAAAATATACCTGAAATATTATAGGCAGGGCCAAAAGGTAGTTTGAAAAGGGGGTAAAAATTTTGTATTGCTTCAGATTTTAAATGCATTTGAGAAAATTTAAATCTGACAGACATTTGTTCTTTCTGCGTTATGAAATAATTACTAAAACAAACTGTAAGAGTCTGTGTGTTTTGGTTGTTTATCTTGTTTGGGATGTGTTTATATCCATACTGATATGTGTTTCTAAGGCTGTATTTATATATTAGTTTTTTTTATTTTATTTGGGCAATAAGTTTAAAGTTTCCGTGTAACTGGGGAAATGCATGTTGCTCAGGCCACAGATATATAAAAGGTTTTCCAATTTGTATATTTTGCATAAGGAAAACACCTCACTCTCTTTTTCTGTTGCACATATTCAGTGCAATGCTAACTAGCCGACACAAACAGAAAACACACCCGCAAATTAGCTGCAAAGGCATGTGCAAAAATAAGATAAACCAGATTTATATTTTTAGCCCAGGAATTGTAAGCTACTTCACACAGGTAGTATATAATGATGTAAATACAATTCGGAGAGCATGAGAGCTTCTTCTGGCAACAGCTAGTTGCTGTTAGAGCTCTGGATGTTAAAGGCTGTTTTTTTTTTTTACAGAGTTACCATCTTTATTTCGCTTCAGTTTTTTATTGGACAAGTGAAGGCATGTTTTGTTTATTTCATGCCTCACATAAGTAACCATAAAATGTATCTAACCTTTAAACTGGCTTGTATTAATATACTGGTTTAGTAAACAGTATTAATGAATTTTAATTATAGTACAATACCTAGTAATTTGTTAGTGGATGCCACTTTTGTTATTATATTAACAGCAAAAGGTTAGGACACCATTAAAGCTGTAAGTTACACATTTCCAATGTCCTTCACCTCTGTATTCAATTTTAATCAAATATAAGTGACAGTGTTTTGCAGAAATGATTAAAGAGAATAGAACGTGTTTTCCCTTTTGTGAGACGAAAGGATCTAGCGCTGCACTGTTGTTAGCTGCAGCTCATTATTTGAACGTGTTAACAAGTCTTTTCAGGCAGAGAGGTAGAATGAGTACACAGCAATTGACTTCTGGCCCCACTCATCGCATTAGAGACCCAATAAAATAGGGTTCTGTTTTTACAAGCATGCAAGATAACTGAGGGAAAATTGTTGCCTCGTTTGTTATAAAGGTGGTTGGAAAAGCACAAGGCCTCAGCTATTGATTCAAGTGAGGCCTTAATTGAGCTACGAACTTTAACTTGACCATTTTATAATGAAATCATCTTTTGTTTCCCTGCCTACAGCGGTGGTTTTGGTTGCAATATCTTATGCTTCCATGACTAAAATAGAAAAAAAACACATTTTTGTCACTGCATTCCATAGCATAAAACACCAGTGTCCCTTTCAACTACTTTCATACACTTATGCACACATGTCAAAGGCATGTCGGTGTAGAGCCCGGTCTGGTTGCAGCAGAGTATGGTGTGTTCCTGAGCAAGCTCCTCAGAAGCAAGCAATGGCGGGGCTGACAGCGTCAGCTTGGCTCTCCTAATGAATGTCTCACTTCCCCCGGCACACTCCCTTTACTTACCACTTACAGGCACCTAGCACCCACCGCCCACGGGCTCCACATTTCACCGGTCGACAGCTAGTGCCATCATTGCTGTGACCTCACGGCCTCCCAACCTTGCCAGCGGAGCCAGTGTCACTTTAGTTTTCTGCAAAAGCCGGGTGGTGTCAGGCCAATGTGGAGGGCATATAGATTAATGGAACTTAATGAGAAACACTGGAGCATTACAGTTAAAAAAAAAAGTCTGAATTTTGTCTCAGTTTACCAAAGTAGGACAACACAAGAAACACAATGGTATTTCTTCAGAATTCAAATGAGGTAAAATAAAGTTGGATTGAACCACAATTAAGATAAACTCATTAGGAACATGATGAAGATGTTTGTGTGAGTAATTTTGAAAAAAAAAAAAGTTTAGCATTTATTATTTGAGAATAAATAATTTGGAAGGAAATTATGAGCTAAAGTACAGGTTTCTTTTGTAGCATTTAACCCTTTTACTTTTAAAAATGGTTGCATCAATGGACAGTTATAGTGCCTTTTAAGTATCATTTTTAACAAGGATCGTTTTTACATTTTGTCACATGCCAAACAGATGTAATTTAAAGCGCTTAAATGTGACAGAGTAACACAAAGTACTGGATGAATATATGGTAGATGCAAAAATACATGTTTTTCAATCTTTTCTACAAATATGAATCTAAAAAGTGTGTTTCGCATCAGTATTTCTCCCCCCGCAATCTATACTTTACAGAACCAACTTTTGCTGAAATTACAGTTGCATGTTTTTTTAAAGTATGTCTCTACCAGCTTTGTGTAACTAGAGACTGACATTTTGTTTATACTTTCTTGCAAAACAACTGAAGCTCAGTCAGATAAAGTTGGAATGTGAAATGTGTTGGATTATTAATATTCAATTGGATCAGGGATTTTGCTTAAGCTATGTTACACATATAAGCTTTAATCTAAACCATTACATTAGAGCTGTGTATTAAGGTGACCCTCTGCCCCAGTCTCTTGTTTTTAGCAGCTTTTGGAAGGTTTTCTTCCAGATAGTCTTGTATCTCCACCCATCAATATAATATCTTGGTGTCTGAATTTTGGATCTCTGCAGCTCCTTAAGAGTTACCATTGGCTCCTTCACTCATTTCTGGATGACAGATTGAACAGTCTGTTGTTCAAAGCATGAGATATTGTTTGACAAACCTAACCTTGCTTTAAACTTCTGTTTCTTGATTGTCATGATGGTGTTTGTTCATTCATTTTCTCTTAAGAACCTCTGAGGCCTTTGATTTAAATTTCTCTTGATTTGTTATTTTCTTTCAAAAGTATGATCCTTACACCACAACTGTCAGATTTGCATTTGTGAGGTGATTTTAAAAGCCATCACATTTTCTTCTATTTTGCAATTATTCTAATAAATGCATGGGAAAGATTTTCAGGGGTGTGAATATTCTGAATAGATCTCAGGTGCAGCATTCAGCTCAACTCAGTGACATAGGAAAACAATCCGTGTGTTATTGGTCAGTCAGGCACTAACAATGTAATGACTATCATCACTGAATAAGTATCAAGACCCGCATCAGACAAACTGTTTTTTTTTTTTTTTAATCCTTTCCTCAGAGGTATATTACGTACACACACTCGCTTGAATTCACATTGTAGATATTATAGCTGCCCAAATCAAAGAAGATAAATTTTTTTCAGTTTGCTGATTGTAACATTTGATGCATATTTTCATTAACTTCTATTTCTTTTTCTTTGACATCGTTTTTTCATTTTGTTGCACATCTTTCTGCTTCTCCCCTCTTTTTGCAGGTTGGCTGGACTGCTGGTTATCAGTGTGATGTGTTTTTGCTCCCACCTCCCCTACTTCAGCAGGGTGACAATTACAGGTTTCCCAAGCTGAGAGGAGACGCTCATCATCAGCTATAATCTGCGGGGACCCCTGTCACACACACACATACACACGCCACCACGCGCACACACACCCCAACGTCTCGACACACACACACACACGCACACACACACACACACACACACACACATGCATGACCATCCCGCTTGTATGCCATTCACATACAAAGCCAGATACAGGGTTCACATCACATACACACATTTTACCACCCACACACATATCCTATGCTGTAACTCACTCACAAGAATGGGAGAGCAAAATCTAGAGGCATGGCAGACAGACATGTCATTATCCAAGCCTCTCCATCAGCGTTGTATGTCTGATGCAGGGAGGAGGACCCCGGTCCCATCTTACAAACAACCAGACACCCATAAGTTCTGTAAAGCCTATTTTATCCTCTTTTGCTTAGTTTTTCTTGCACCCACTTTATCATCTAGTTAGTTGAAACCACAAGCAGTAAGTTAATTTTCAGCAAAATCAGCACAAAGTCATTCTTGTTATGACAGGTTGTGCAGCACCGCTACTGATGCAAAATCAGCCTCTTTTGGGGTAGCAGCCGTTATGGCAGCGTGTCTCTATCACTCCCTGCAAGATTTCCAGATGTTCTAAAAGTCAAAACACTTTCTTTATTCTCTGTACCCTTTCCCTCCCTCTTTTTTTTTCCTGGCATGAAACTCGTCTGGACCTAAACAGGAAGGGTGTGACGCTGAGGTGGCACACCAGGGTCGCGACCTGGTCTCTCTCCCATCATTAGAGCCTCCAGCTAGGCCAGAACTTCCGTTGATGTGGTCCGCTAAGGAGGGGAGCCAGGGGAGGGACATCCCTTTTAATTGTACCCTAGGCCAAAGTGAAAGGAATGTCTGAGGTCTGAGGCCTTGTTACATATACACAGTTGCATCCAGAGACGCTCAAACGTGCTCTCTCTCCCCCGGCCTCTCTCCGCCATTTCTCGTTCCTCTGTGTTCTGCACCTCCCATACACCCCTGCGGAGAAGGCCACTAATTGGCACATTGGCTGCCCGTGTGGGTGTGGAGGGAATGTCAGCGTGCCACGCCAAAGCAAAGGAACCCACAGACATCTCAGAAGCAATATGGGAACCCTGGGGAGAAAGAGAGGAGATAAAGAACACCTTACAGCACAGTTTTCTCGTAGACTCCTGTGTCATATGAAGCAGAAAAAAAAGATTCAGTTCAACCTGTTTGGTAATGCCTGATTGTTGAAATTGTGTTTTTTTTTATCAATATGATTTGGAATCTGGACAGATATTCTTGTTAGATGGTAGGTAGATGGCTAAGAATTAATGACAACAACTTTATAACAATAAAAATGCCACAGCCATATTAGATGTTTTTACAGTGAGTGCACTGTATATATTTTTTTATGTTCTAATGTATTTAGGCAACAATTTTACTTAATTATGCAATGTTATTTTTGATGCAGGTATTTCTAAGAAATCAATATTAAAAAAACCCCAACTTATTTCTTTTCCATTCACTGTTTTCAAAGTGATTGTTTCTGGAATCAGAAATAATCACACAACAAGGAAAGGAAATTTTCTGAATTTGCTGAAAGAAATTTCCCAAAGGGGACAATAATACAGTGATATGCACATATACTATATATACTGCTGTGTCAAGTGCATAATGTACACGTTGTGTATTCTTTAGATATTCTGCTACAAAAAAGGAGAATCTGTAATTTAGTTTTAAATTAGGTAGGGGCAGTTTAAACACTCCTTGTGTTCTTATAAGTCACACAAAATGTACCTTTCGGGTCATAACAACCGCCATCATCACCAAACCATAATATGTGATTTGTTTTGTTGAAAGCATCCGAAAGAGTTCAGATTTGAAAAAAAAAGGAAAAGAAAGAAATCTGAATCTTTTCACAGTTTTTTTAATATCCAGCTTTAAATATTGAAATTAGTCTGTTTGCTGAACAGTTAACATAAAAAACATAAATGTTGATTGAAGAAAGTTTAGAAATTACTCAGATTTTTAAAAAATATATTTTCAGAGAATTTTAGGTATTTTGATGAATTCAGAGGACACACAAAATGGAATTTAGAAATAAAGTATCTGAGACAATGAAGAAAGATGTGACAAAAAATCTTAATTGTTACATTTTTACGTAAGTGTTGTGGAGAATAGAATTTTTTTGATTGAAAAAGCAATTTTCTTTACATTAAAAATGTTGTTTAAATATATTTTTAGCCAAATCTGATGCACTTCTGTTTAATAAGCTTGCAGTGAAATGTTTTATAGATTCTAAAAACATAGAACCAAAGGTAATCATTTAAAAAATTAATTTTTTTGCCTAGCTTTTCAGATTTGTTTGGCTAATTCTTTTAAGGGCAAACTACATTTCTCCAATATAATTTAGATCACATTGGACAAACATAATAACACATAAAACCTAAATACAGCACATTTGTCAAACATACATGACATTTTTTAAGTTTAGTTAAGTTTCTGCTTGTCCAAATAATTGAATAAAATTTGACAGTTTGCATGCTGCAGCTGCCTGCAATTTGCCTGCAGGCTTGTTTCCACATGCACAAACACAGAGGACAGAAGTGATAGATGACTTTCTCTTGACTGGATCTGTTTGATTTAAAGTTAATTTTCAATTACATAACATTAATGCACGTTTTTTATCTACTACTTATTGTTCCTCTGAGAACAATAGCCAGTATATATAATTAATTGATGACTTTCAACCAGAATTGCAACAGAGCATGGACGTACTTTGTTCCTGACCTTTAATGGGTGCTTTATTGGATTAAAATGTCCCTTTTCATTATGAATTTAAATGAAGTTTAGTTTCAATTTAAAACATTTCCATTTCCATGCCACAAAAAAAGACTTTTGATATACTTTGAGTGAGTATATGTGTAGCTAGAGAGCTTCTTTTGAATTAAACCATAAATTGAAATAAGTCTGGGAATATCAACATTTTCTTTCTGTTATTTTAAAGCTGAAATGTCTTCAGCTCAATATAATTTCTTTATTTTCCATATATATATATACATCTATATATCTATCTATATATATATTTCCCTTTTGATGTCATTCTATTCTTATACTACTGTCTTTTTGCATCACCTTGGTGTATATGGTTCTCTAGGGAGGACTGAGGTGCGTGGGTGTGTGTGCGTGTGTCTATGTATGTTGAGGAGTAGAGTGGGTCAAATGGGGGGAGAGCAGGTCAGGCACTGATAGCCCACAGGACTGGCGGGGCCTCGGCCTGTGGAGCGTGCAGCCAACTTTCCAGTCAGTCAGCAGAGATGCGCCCAAAATAAATGGCTTCCCTGTTGCAAGCGGAACCACACCCATCTCGTGGTTTCTTGGAGGGCAGCGTGGGCAGACCGCCCTTTGGGGTTTCTGGGGCCTGTGGATGAATTTGAACAAGGGAGGTAGCAAAATAGGGGGAGTGAGGGACAGAGGGAGTAGGCGGTGCAAGAAGGGCGGAGAGGCGTTTTGGGTTGGAGGGGGAGGGGGGCGTGTTTGAGTTCCCAAATTGGCAACATGAGGGTGAGGAGCTGGCAACCCCTCAATCTTCTCATTGTTTATTGTTTACCCGCATGGTGGACGGTAAACAATGGCACACCCACTCTTCAGGCACTCTGTGGCGGAGGCCGGAGGTGAACTCAATCTGCTCAAACACACTATTTGGCCCTCGCCGACCTACTTGAAATTTGTCGATAACTTCTTCCCCCTGCTGTTAAATCGCTGCAAATTTCCGTCTTTCTGTTTGCTTTCTGTCTTTCCAAATGTACCATTGAAATCCCTGAGCGATGAGCTGATGTTGACTTTCTAAACTGGATTTAAAAACCGGACAAAGTTTACGTTTCTGCTTCGAGGTTAGATGTGCTTCTTTTCCTGTATGTTCTGTATATATATCACCATGCGCCATCCCTTGGTCTCTTTCCAGTGTATATGAGTGCACGTCCGCCTCTGTGATGGGTCTCGTTAGCTGTCAAGTGTCATCTTTATTAGCGCTCTCGGTGAGTCAGAGAAATGACAAGACAGAGCTGAGAGTCAGTCTTTCATTACCCCTGGCGACGGAAGTGTCATTCCCTCCATCTATTATTCATATTCTCTTTAATTTAACCAGGTGGAAGTAGCCTTGCAGCCTCGGCACTCAGATATACTGAATCAACGAAGCAAGACAAACAGGGCAGAGGAGTTTTCTTTATACATTAGAAGACACTCAACCTCTCTGCTTGTTGACTTATGGCATAAAGGTGCATCTCATTGAATAACAAAGTCACAGAAAAGTACATTCATTAATCTTTGAGTTAAAAAGTGAAACTCTGAAACTGTACATACATTTTGAGTGTTTATTTCTTTTTAGATTTTATGGTTGCCTTAGAGCAAATGGAAATTCAAACTTAAATTTTTTTCAAAAGATTTTAGAGGATGAAATAAGACCAATAAAATGAAGGCTTTTGAATTTAAAAATGTTTTGTTATTGTCTATATGCAACAGTAACAGACTTGACATTTGACCAGATAATTGCTACCGTAATTTCGAGACTAGATGCTGCTACTTTTTTCACACACTTAGAACATCGCCATGTGGTTAATTATTTGACTCTTTACCAACAGGTTTCAAAAGACTGGACTGCTGTGTGATGAACAGGACAGCCCAACTCAAGAGCAAATTTGCCTCAAGACGAAAGAGACATTGCAAGCGACAACGAAAGAAGGGGTGAGTAAGTGTGTGTGAGGCTGTTCAATTCTGACGGTGAAGAAGACAACTTTACTGGTCTTTGATTGGTGTCTTCATCTTCCACCTGTGCACTATGATTTTTCCTGGCTGCTTATTTTTTTTAAGTAGCCATGTTACAGGAACTATTTGGAAAAAACATTTTTGTAATACATTTTTGAGCATTGCGGCTTATAGGCAAGTGTGGCCTTTTTTTTTTTTTTTTTTCCAGTTAGTGTATGTGGCTCATGTGTACTCAATCGACCGGAAATCACAGTAATACCTTCCACATAAAGAACGTAAAACACAAGAGGCCATTGCTAAAAAGCAGACTTTTCATAAAGTGCTCAATTGAAGCATATTAATGGTAATTCAGTGGAAAGAAAAAGTGTGGAAGGACAGGGGGTTGAAAACAACAAAGCTGTACCATTGTAAGGATTGTGAAGGAAAACCCATTCAAGTGTTGTGGCGCAAATTCCCAAGTTGCGGTCTACAGTTGGATTTGAAGAGGTATCAAACACAGATATATCCAGAACACGACCTACAAATGAAACTTTTGAACCAGATACAATGTTATAAGAGTTTTATACGGGCTATGGAGTAAAAGACTTGGTAGTCTAAAGTCCTCTTTTCAGATGAAAGTAAATTTTTCCCTTCACTGGAAATCAAAGTTTCAAAGACTGGAGGAAGAATGGAGTAGTATACAATAAAAGCTGCATTAGATCCAGTGTGAAGTTTCCAGGAATTCTGCTCCTGTTGGACCACTGGATCTTATGAAGTCAGTGCAGCCGTCTTTCAGGAAACAAGCGTTTCTGACTTCATTTCTCAGCCGAACTTGTCACCTGACCACACTGCCAATAGTACCAGTATCTGACTGAATGCCTCTCTGTTTGTCTGGCCACTCACTTGTCATAAACCCTATTATGAAACTATGCTGCGTTGTCAAAAGGAAGATGAGAGACACCACACCTAGCAATGCAGATGAAATGAAGGTGGCTTCTTTTACACTTCAGCAGAGTCACAGGTAGATCCCCTCCAAGCCATACCTTATTGATACAATAGGAAACCTGATGGAAAACCTTTGTGCATCTACTGTACAGTACATGGAGATTCTATTCAGTAGGTTATCATTGATGTGGTAAAAATTCTTTTTAATTTGTCTAGAATAATATTAAAATTTTCTGATAATGTAAAGTAATATTAATCGAGTCAAAAAAAATACTAGTCACTAAAAATATTTCTCTGCACACAAATAATTTATATAATATAATTATATAATAACTTTTTGAATCATTATCGTTATTGAATCATTACCGACATATAAGAACTCTGTGGGAATATATTTATTTGAGATCTAAATATATGTATAGGTTTTAAATTATTGTTTTAGACAATAGAGTGCAATTTGTTAAAAATGTCAACCAATCATTAGAATGCTCTCTGGATATTCCTATGTCATATTATTTTAGTACTTTGAATTTATGAAAGGTTTGATGTGATTTTTTAAATTATTTAAATAAGGGATCCCTGTCTGTGTTTCATGCTTGAAAAGAGAAAATGCTAATCTTTGCACAATTAATTACATGAATATGATAAAATTGTTATTTTTCTTTTGTTTGTTTTTTTTCTCCAAACAGAGACTTTCTTAGGGAAAAAAACTAACTCTTAAGGGAGTACCACCTTGCCTGCATTAGATAAAAAAGATCAAACTATAAGCATACACCAGTTAATGTGAAGCATGCAGGCATACACACACACACACACACGCACACGCCCACACCCGCCCACACGCAGTACATATTTCTATCTTCACAGGGACTTTTCTTTAATTTCTGTTCATTTTTCATTTGTTTTTTTAGCCTAACATAACCCCAAGCATAACCATTCCCAGTACATGCCTAAACCTAAACATAATGAAAATTGAATTCACACCTTAGTCCTAAACCTTATCCCAAAACCCCAAAACAGCACCTCTTCTTACGGGACCAAAGGAGCAGTCGGTCCCCACAGCGTAGTATTTGTTGTATCAAATGCAAGGCCACACATACACACACACGCACGCAGTCAGAATTCACTTGTGACTACCAAAAACACACACACACACACACCCACACTGACTAAAGCCTTTAGGAGCTCCAACTTCTCGTAGTTGAAATGATGAGAAGTACAAGGAGATCCTGAATGATTGAGACAAAGGGAAAGAAAAAAGAAAGAATGAAGAAAAGAAAAAAAAAACATTACATCTGCTAGCCTAGAATTAGAGCGTGAATGTATTGTCACTCAAGTGAATGTTGCAAACTCCAGGTTCCCTCAAAAACAGGGACGTCTCCCTCACCGCCTTTTTCCCCCCGAGGACTAGATGCGTTTGGGGAGATAATTGACGAGTCCCTTGGCATGCAGGGAGGGAACGAGTGCCACACTCAGCAGCTCACAGTCACACAAAGCTCACGCTCGCTCACAGTGCATGTATGCCAGCGTCTCAGCAAAAACAACAGACTGGGAGAGGGCGTGCGTATGTTTGTGCATGCAAATGTGTATGTTGTGTGTCTTCGCTCGCACACGCCTGTGTTGGGTGTGTTTACCAGGGAAAGGAAGAGGAGGAGAAAAGGGTGATTATTCCTTTCTTTGTGTAGCAAAATCCATCTCTGCTAGGCTTGAGAGAGCACCCAGGAGTAATGAGAGATGAACCTGAAACGATGGTACTCAATACATAATGTTCTGAAGAAGGCCTGTGTGCTCAGTTTTTCTTTCCTTTTCATCCAAATTCTTTTCCCCTCTCACCTCTTTCTCTTCCTCTGCTTCTCCATCCATGTGCCTTCCTGAACACTTCAGTGTTTCCGTATCAACTGTTGTGTCTGAGCGACAGGGCTTTTTCTGACATTTTCAAACTACAAGACGTCAATGTCAGATGCGCCGTTCTGGCTTGAATGTCATATTTTATATTCTTCCTTTCCTTTTAATCTTTTAGCAAAAGAGCTAACCAGCAAGACTAAGAAGAACTAAACGTATCACAGCAGGGGGAAAGTTTTAATTGTTTACAGAAAAAAAGTTCCACTGAGTTGAAGAAGTAGAAAATTTGTACAAAAACTTACCAACATTGATTTTTAGATCTGCCTCACGGATTATTTAAAGGTAATTTAATCAATAATTAAATTTAAAAAGGGAAAATCCAGTGTTATGCAGATTCATAACACAGACAGATTCACAACACACACAGCCTTCTGCTAGTCTGCACTGTTGACTCTTGTGTCTCTCATCTTCCTCTTCTATGGGATTTTGGTCAGACCAGGTTAAGATCCAGTCGGTGATTCCATGGTTGTTAAGACAGGTATTGATACTCTTGGGAGTGAGGGAAGGTGGCAAGTCCTGCTGGAAAATAAAAACATCAGTTCCGTGAAGCTTATCAGCAAAGAGGTTTATCAAATGGTCTAAAATATGTATGTAATAGACGTCTGTGCTGCCTTTCGAGTTTGATAAAAGCCAGAGGACCAACAACAGCAGACATGGTTCCCCATATTATATATATATTATATATATATTCCCTGTGGGAACATCTCTAACTCAAGCAACCTGACTTGTGTGCAAAACTCTGAGTTCTTGATTTCTTAAAGAAATTGGACTGCACTGTTGCTCAGCATCTAAAGTCCCCTTTTCAAATAACTTTGGATTAAGGACAGATCAGCTGATTTTCTTCCAAGCTCAGGCAAGTTGTTTCTGATGTTGTCTCTGGTTGAGGAGTGGCGTAACAAAGCATGCTTCTCAATCATCTCAAAACTCTGGTTTCCCTTTTTCTTGTGGTCCATCTTATACTGGATTTTTTTCTTCAACTTAACTGTCTATTATGATTGAACACATCACTGGGTAAACAGCCGGCATCTTCAGAATTAACCGTTTGTGGCTTACCCTCCTCGTGGAGAGTTGTTTGGAGAACTGTGAAGTCAGCAGTCTTCCCCATGATTGTGTAAGCCAACGTTTGTGTATTAAAATATTTTTTTTTGTTGTTGTTCTTATGCAATGCAATTTCCTGATGAACAAATAAAAATAACCAAGATGAGTACTTGCAAATAATAATTTTGTGTGCAATGACTGTACAGTACATATGTTTAACTGTTGGAATTACATTTAAAAAATTCTATTTCAATAAGATTTCATTTTGCTACAGTGTAACTATGATGCATCTACGTGCATATTGGACTATTTTAAAACAGATCAATACATATTTTGATTTAACTGTTGCACCACTATCAAAGTTGTACTGGATATTTGAACTTCCCTTCAGTTCCTCTTAACAGAAAAATATTTCATAAGTCAGGACTCTTCCCTTTTTTAAAAGAATCACATGCGTTGTGACACTTTAAAATTAAGTGCTGATAAACTAATTTAGCTGCTAATCAAATTTTGCTTTATTTAGAAACACTTCAAATTTCCGGCATTGGTGAGTCTATTATAAATAGAACTGGGTCAAAAATTATTTATGAATCTAAGTAAAAAAATGCAATGTTTTCTTTACATTGTAAACCTTTTCAGAGACAAAAGAGGAATACAAATCAAAAAAATAATTTCAAGAGAAATGAAAATACAGTCCAAAGAAAAATACATAACTAGGTTTTAAAACATTGATTTTATTGTTTTAAGTGAGACACATTTTAAATCAAATAGTTTTGATTCACATCATATTGTAAACATCACCATGACTGAAATATGACATATATTCGATGTTGTGTGTGTCAGAAACTGAAAAGCTGTAAAACCTCCATTTACTCTAAGTGAATGTGGTATTTTTAAAACCTACTAGATTTATTTATTTTATTGAGTTGCTAATACTCCGATGCAAAGTTAACAATGAGGAAAATACAACACAAGCAGTTAAAGGAATCTTCAAAGGCAGTAATTATGAGTAAAAATGCGGTAAAAGAATCTCAAAACTGTCACATGAGCTTTAATAAATATCTATAGTATCTTTGCAATAAATAAAAGTTTTTCTTGAAATCTTATCATTCCAAACTAAAGACACCGCTAATGTGAGTAAATAAATACTCCTACAAGACCAATTTTTGCACTTTTTTTTCCCCGTCAGAATTTTATAACATTGTGTGTAAACTGCTTAAATTTGATAATTTTGCTGTTATCTTGCAAAATAAAAAAACCATAGATGAAATGGAATTTCTTTAGTGAACCGACTGTCTTGAAATTGAAGACATTGTTCATGCGCATTTGTACATTCTGTTGCGCAGCTGCATACAATTTGTCCGTTTAAAATAACATGCTGTTATAATCAGACAAAAAAAGGGAGAATCCAACCAGACTTGACAAGAAATTATGACATACGGCCAAGTTCCCTAATATTCTGACTGGAACCATAAATACTTCCCCCTGTTAACAGTTTGAGGAAGCTGTCATAGTCACATTTGCCTGGGGACAAATTCATTCACAGGAAAATAATAAGAAACCTACACGAATTAGGCGACATCTCTGAGTGTCACACAGACAGTATGACACGTTATAGGCTTTGAGATTCATTGTGTGAATCACTAAACAATCCTTTACTTCATCAAACTGACAACAATGAGATTAACATTAACATAGATGCTTTCATGAGCTGCACAATAAAAAATAAAGATTGGGCTGGAAAATGAATGCCTCAGAATGCTTGAGTGGTATTTTCTTTTTCTGAATAGAGTCGTATGTGAACACACACTCCTCCATTTTTAAGTTGAGAAATGTGTTCAAATCAATCCTTCACTACATAGTTTTACGTCTGAGAGAGTCAGGGAGGAAGAAATAAGTGCCTGCTCGCAAAGTCTTACCCATGAGTGCAGGAGGCTCTTGCACTTGGTTTGTCCCTGCAGCGTGTGTTCCCACCCAACGCCTCCATTCTCTACCCCCTGCAGAGGGCTCTGATTGCCGTGGAAACCGCACTTAAGGAGAAAATTAGGATTGCCTCCTCCCTAATTTAGAAGTATGTCTTAATTGGTTTCATTTATTACAGATGCAAATGCAAAGTAAATACGAAATTATAGTTGTTTTTGTTTATGCATAGATGAGATGATGGGATGAAACACCAAGCGAATATTCCAGGAGAAAACTTTTGTTGTTTCAAAGTTATTGCACAATGGGCGAGATGGAAAAGCATCACAAACACTTAGGTTCATAGAAACACCCTGCAAGGTGGACTCAAGAGGGCTGAATGTAGATGTGGAAAATTACTGCTCTGATCTGACCACCCATTGCACAATCAAGACTCAAGCCTGTGGATTCTGTGCAGGTATATTTATCTCCTGTGGGCAACAAACTGTAAATTCATACAGACACCCAGACAGAATTGAAAACCTCAAAAGACATTTACTCAGTACACAGAAAAATACTCAGCTTGGGCCCATATGTATGCATCTCTGGCACATACCAAGAGCTTATACATGTCTCTTAAACAAGACAAGTAAACACGAAGTAAAATACAATTTTGAAGTACAGACAAACAACACTTGCATCAAACCCACCAGACGTTCCTTGACCAAGAGGTCCCGCCAATAGTGACAGCGGTCAGTGGTCACCTTTCCTCTCACTGACTGGTTCTGTGTTGAACCAGAACCACATGGCTACCACACGACATCCTGGGCCAGGTGAATGTGCTGTGATGCTGAGCAACAAACACAAACACCATTCCGGTCTCGCTTCTGTACATATACGCACAGGGGGCAAGCAGTGGGGCATGAGCGGTTAAAGTTTATTTCTGGATGTATTCATTACACAGTGAAAGGCTTGCAGTTGGGGCTTAGCAATTGTGGCGCCAGCATGTGATTGTGGCAAGACGGCCTGACCGCCCAAAAATGGCTGAGCTAACAGGGACAAGGAGAGCAGGCAAGGTTTACACTTTTCAGTCAAGTTTAGTCTTTTCATCATCCACTCAGGAACATTCTGTAATGATTATGTACACTGCTAATACCACTATTTAGTGCTTTGCTAAATTATTCAAACCTGTTGAGCTTTTATACATTTTGTGGTGCGACAACCTCAATCTCCATGGGATATGAAACTTTTGATTGCTTTGTCAAGAAAACATCAAAAACGTTTTGCAGCTTCCAAGGATTCCAGGATTTCGCTTCGTTATTCTCCATTCATTGTTAAATCTACTCTGACTTTCATGTTAAAGAAAAGGAGAAAAAAAGCCAGATTTGTATATTAAATTATTAATAGTTGTCCTTTCAAAGGAGTCTTCCATCTTAGCTTTGGATCTCTACAACCCAAAAGGGGGCAAAACTCAATACTCAATACGTTTTTGAGTATTGCCCCCCATTTTGGGCCTGTGAGTTTAGTTGTGTGTTTGCCGATCTATGGTTGTGCCATATTCTTTCAGACAAAGTGATAAGAATATTTATAGCTGCTGTAAACATCTCCACAATGTTGTTGAACTTTCTGTTTTGTTTCTTGGTCTTCATGATTCTATACCTTTCCTAAATTTCTTTTCCAAACCTCTATGGCCAGTATTTAAAGTAAAACTCATTGCGTAAGTTGAACTATATTTTATTTAGGGTGTCAAAGTAAAAAGAGCAGGATTCACATGCACATCAGATAAGAAAAAAAAACAAAAAAACATCAATTTTGTTCCGCTTCACAATTTGGTGTTACTTTTTGTTTGCAGTTCATTAAAAATCCCAATAAATACATTGTACATTGCGGTAACTGTAATTAACTGTTTTGCAACACACTACACTGCACCCATTAACAAAAACAAAAAAAGGAGAAAGAAAACGCAAGCATAAAACGACAAGGAGAGTAAAAAAGGGGTCATGATAAAAGAGTCACCAAGCAAACTTGAGGAAGATAATAATACACAAAGAAATAAAAGAAATGATGGAATAAAAAGTGAGAAAAGGGATTGAGAAACATGACTTGTTTGGAGAGGTAGCAGCGCTCTAACCTTCAACTGTAGAAACACATTTTGAAAGTGTGAAGAAAAAGAAGAAGCTTGATTCTGTCACCTTTGCCTTTCAGTGGCCTACACGGCTGAGGGTGTTCTACTCCGAGAAGCTCTGGAGCTGTTTTGTGATGAGAGCACCCTGAGGGAGACACAGTGGGACACTGGGTGGTAGAGTTCAGCTGTGTTTGCCTGTGCACAACCTGAGGAGGGAGGGAAAAAAAACAACAACACAAAATCAATGATGAAACTGTTAGTGGAGGGTTTAAAAGAGAACGTTTAGAGAGGATCCCGGGGTGGAAGGTGATGTAGCTGCAGTCTGTAAAAAGCATGTGGTCGGACTTTGCACCGTAAGAGAACCGGGGTCATGATGCACTCTGTTTGTGTAAAAGCAAAGCACTGATCGAACCACAGGCACATAAGTGAGGTCTTTGAACACGTGTTTTTAGGGTATTTATGTGAAAAAGGGTGACCAGTTGGTACATGTGTGCATCTTCACTTTCATATATGCCAACAAAGGCTCTCTCTCTCTGGTTATCAGGCCTGCGCGCGTGCGTGTACGCGCGTGTGCTTGTGTGTGGTTGTGTGTGTGTGGTTGAGGATGATAAATCACGTCCCATTCTTTAACAGTGACAGCTCTTCGTGGCAGCAAATCTGATTCTGGCCTCTTAAATCAAGACATGTGGTTGAACGGAGGCTGCAAGATCTGAGGTTTGCAATGCCTCTCAAAGAGAATGTTTGAATGGGCCTTTTGATAAGAAAACAGCTTGAAGCCATCCCACACAGGCATGAAAACAGCATGCACCTCCCGTACGAGAGCCAAACAGATTGGAGGGGATGTGATGTTGGATCTGTTCCTATTACCCAACGAGCCAAGCGAGCAGAGTGATTGACAATGATTAAGTGTAAGAGGGTATGCAAGTGTCATTCCCTGAAACATATTTCCTACGTGTCGCTGTGTGGGAGGGTTGGGCAGAGCCTGTCGATCAAAAGAGACAGGATGAGTACACGGATGCCGTCTTTAGAGCTCCGGATCAAATTGTGTCTCGCTACACCTGAAGTATCACGTGATTCTCTCCCCTGTGGGTTTGTGATGTGTACTTTTTTAAAGTGCAGGTCAGCACAACAATAAAGGGGTGATGTTTCGGATAAAAAATAAAAAAAAATGAGAGAGAGAAGAACTCCAGCTTTGGAATCCGATCATCTGAATTTCAACTTGGAATGCGTCGAGGTGTCTCTGCCAAGTTTCAGGAAAACAGCACATGTTGACAAATTGGTTGAATCGTGATCAAGGCACCTGCCACATTGAAAACCTGAAACAGGCACCATTTGGTGGTTCATGAGGTCGGCCGTTCGGTATTGAGAGGAGAAAATGCGTGCCAAACCTCCCTTTCAATCACATGGCGCATGCAGAGATTACCACCTACTTAGACAGGATCGGTTTTGGATCAGACTTAGAAAAAGAAAAAATAAATAAATAAATAAATACATTTATTTGTTGCACTCTTCCAGGTCCATTCAGGTGCATTCTTTGGTTCGCTTCCTTCTTACACCGAACAGCATTCATTATGATCAACGCCCTGCGCACAGAGTTGTGTTTCATTAAGTACCTGCTCTCTGTTACCTACTTTTCAGGATTAGTGCCCCGCTGAGTTCAGTGGATATTATACGTTTCCCCTAATTGCAACTGCATGGCAAAATATAAACATAAAATGAAAGCGGTTATGGCAATTTCACACGAGCACAACAGCAAACTTTCAACAAGTCAATTATTCTAATGTTATGTCTTTATTTACTCTTAACCACCTTCTATGTGATTTATGAGAAATCATACACTCCAGGGAAATTATAGTGCTTCTTGTTATGCCAATCATTTCTCTGCTTCTCCAGGCCATTGTCTGAATTATATCTTCTCCCACATATTAAATCTTTTCTGATTAAACCTGTCTCTTAGAGTTAGTAAATACTGAAAAATATCAGATAAAATTGCTATGAAAAATAAAACAAAATTTGTGTTTGCTTGGCATCATATTGCAACACGAGTACCGATTCAGTCAGCAGCTGCGAGTGCTTTAAAGATGTAAAAAAAAAAAAAAAAATTAAGAAATGTGAGAAAATAATTCTAATTTGAAGAAGATGGTGCACATTATACACTCACAAAATGTTGCCCAATTCAGTAGACATTAAGGAGAAAGTGAAATTCCTCCAGAACCACTGTATGGCAAAAGTTTAAATGCAAACTGTAATAAAGAAATCTGGAGGGCATTAAAAAGAAACTATTATTTCTTTCTGTAATAAAGAAATCTGGAGGGCATTAAAAATTAGCCTAAAACAGTGTAAATATTTTAATTGGTAGATAACAACAGACAAATTCTAAAAACACCATCAACTTAATTTTGGCAACAAATCCTAACAGAACATGTTAATAAAAAAATACCATAAAGCAGTTTAGTGAACTGTTAATTTAACTATTTGTTTGGCTTTTCAGCAGAGAATGGTAGGTTGTGTGATGTATAAAATTTAGAATCTCATCAAGAGTTATGGACTGATATAAAAAGTTGTTGAGAATTGATCAAATTTGTGTTACACCAAAAAATTACATCCAGCTTTCGTTTAACCACAGTGTAAACAGAAAAGTTTGACTTTCAAAAAGCTGAGGAATTTAACCCCACACATTTTAGTTGTGGTTATAAGGAAAAAAAACATTTACATGCAACCACGTTAGGAGAGATTAACAAAAATATTTTTATCTCTCAACTAAATTAACATTGATGCTAAAGTTAAATGCCTAAGTAAGCTGACCTCTATAACCCAGAGGCAGTTAATTCAAATAAACAGAACTGCTTATCTGTGATAATCGGTAAAAAAAAAATGTATGTGCCGTTTCCTAACAATAGATTTTAAAACATTTTCAGAAATACTTTATGTTTGAACTTGTTTGATGAGTTGGTAGGCAGTGCAACTTGGTTTTATAACTTACTTCACAAACCAGTTTGTACTTATTTGCTTAACTAAAGAGGACAAACTAGATGATCAATATAATTAGTTAGAATGAAACACTTTTTAGATGTAGAAATTTTAAAATTCATTGCAATTGAACTTACCTTATTTATAGATGTTTTAGCTTTTACGCTACGATATTTTAAAAAAAACAAAAAAACATGCTCAAAGCTATTGATTAGACATTAACCAAACAAAATATTTGCACATATATCACAACATTTTCATTGGTTTGAGAATAATAGTTTGTTTTTATAGTGTGTGAACATTTAGTTAATAACCAGATGAGTAACGAAAACATCAAAAAAGCAACATTTGAAATCCACAGAGGATCAGTCGGAGAGGGGAGTGAAGAATAAAAAGAAAGAAGGGAGGTAGTAAAGGAGGAGGTCGCAACAGTTGCAGAAAGTGTTTTCTTTTGGTTTTTTTGTTTTTTTTCTAGAGCTATCAGGAGCTTTCTCTCAGGTACCCTGAGAAGCTGCATGCAGCAGCAACAGTAACAGCAGCAGTGTGTCTTTGGCTGACCTATTTAGGTAATTGCACTCTTCATTAAAAAAAAAAAAAAAAAACTCCATCTGCAAGAGAAATTACACTTCCCCAATGGTATCTAGGTAACATAATCTCCCTCCGGCGGACTAATTGCATGGCATGATAACCTCATAGGCTCAGCCTGTTTAATTTTTCATCTCTTTTCAAATAATTATGGATCAGTAGAGAGAGGTATTGATTTGATTCATTAACTTCCTACACTGAGCCAAGGTTAACGATTACACACATCCCAAATTACTCAGTTAAAATCCGGTCTGTTTGATTTGATTGGCTTCCACTTTATTATTGGCAAAGGTTGTGTTGAAACATTGAACACACTTAGGTGGAAGGGGACTTAAAAAAAAGCAGATGTAGCGTAATGGTGCAACGCTGCACAATTCTTTGCCCGCTGTTGTCGCGTGAAATTAAACTCTCCTGTTAGATATTCTGCTATCTATTTTTCTGATGGTGTTCCACCGCTAGCATTTTACACTAGTGCTTGATAAGAAGCTGCGTCCTGAAAGCGTAGCATTGGAACTGAAAGCCTTTCAATAAATGAGTCTCACAGCGGCAATGGGAGCTTCAGTTCCACCTTACACTTTGCTCAGACACCTGCTGTGCTCTGCTTGTGAACAAACAGGTCTTTAGAAGACACAGGGCCTCGGGCTGGGTGAACAGGCAGAGGCAGCAGTTCAGGTTTTGACTTCAGGCTGTCGTGCTTAATGTGCAAAAGGAAGGTTTCAGGGTATCTGTGAAAGAAGCTGTAATAAAATTGTTCCAGATTGTCTATTTTCTTCAACTTTACAGTGTTTTGTGAAATAATACGCTGATGCAATCTATTTGAAGAAGGGAGTATCCCCACATCTCTTTTTCTAGTCACTTCAATTTTACGTCAGCATGATCTGTTCTCCTTCCAAATCAGAAATATTTGGTTTTACATACAGGACTGATAAAACAAACCTGTTAGACTGTAACAAATGGAAGTGCTGTAATAATTTGCATGCATTTTATTCAGTTTAGGCATTTTATTCAAATAAGGCCGTGCTGAAGGACTCTCTCATGTTATTTCACCTTTCTTTGTCCCCTTCAGGTTGTGAAGGGGACAAAGAAAGGTGTGTCGTAAAATTTCTAAAAAGTCAATTTAAATAGATTTGATTGTTTTTAATATTTCTATGTAAACAAATTATTTTTTTATTATTATTTTGAATGATAATATGATCATTCAAAATTACAATTTTGAAGATTTACTTCTTTAGAAAAAATATTTACTCTATCAAATCTTTAGATTGATATTACTCAAATAAAAAATATTTCATGAGAATAATTTTGCCAAATTTATTCTCATAAAATAAATGTATGTTAATACATTTATGAGAATACATTTCATGAGAATAAATTTATGAAAATCAATTTGTGGAAATAGGTGGAGCTTTGAATGAGCAAGTGTTTAGGCACCCCCGAATGGTTTCTACGGGAGATTCAAGTATTCTTCACACATTCATGAAAGAATCAAAGCAACACTCCAGGTGTATTATTGATAAGTCTAACATTATAGCATGAGCTAGCTAAAGGTCAACACAAATTATTCTCGCACCAGAACAGAAACATTTTCAACCAAAAGCCTTCTGGCAATTTTTAACTTTTAGTTAGTTGATATCCTGTGTTCATTCATAATCAAACCCATGTAAACACCAACTGCCATTACAGATGTGTCTGCTGACACATTACACTACAAATGAAAAAAATGTTACTGAACCAACATCTTGTTAAATTATAATCGCAATATTTCGGTAGAATTGATTTGTAAAAAAAAGGATTTTTAGAATTAACCACTATGAAAAAATATATTTCCAAACTAATGTGCTCGTTTAAAATGTTCCGAAATGCCATTTTCCTACTTCAGCAAGCAATAAAATAAACCCACTTCTTGTGACAGGACTCATAGGTTGAATCCCTCCCGGATGATTTCAAACAGACACATGGACATTAAAATGACTGAAAAGTCTAAACGATTTCCTCCCATTAAGTTTCTCCTCCGCTCTTCTTTCTTTCATAATCATTTCTCTTATTTCCGACACCTTATGTTGGGAAAGGGGAGGAAGCTGGTCTTCACGCAGCCACAGATGAATTGCATTTCCCCTTCATCATTTCCACAAAAAGGGAGAAAAAAATATATTAACAAGAAAGAGTTGCTGAAAGTACTAGTTTTCAAACATTTAAGTGGTGGCCATTTCTAGGTGCCCAGTGGGAGCAATTTCGAGTCTGCTCCATTATGTACACAATAAATGTTTTATATATTTATTTTTGTCTTGTTGATCACGCTGTGGGGTATGCACTAATCTACCCCCTGCCTTTGCTCTTCGTCGCAGTTTTCCATATATGTGACCGATGGCTAAAAGCGTGCCCAGGCACACACCCCGTCTAGTGATCTCACCTGCTCTGTGTCTGGTTGACTACGAGGTCTTTCAACTGTGTTATTCATGAAAGACAATAACAAAATGAGTGTGTGTGTGTGCGCTTGTGAAGCTAAGCATGCCTGTGTTTGATGTTGCACTAGTTGCTAGGGTGAATTCAAGTAGTTTCACATGGCTGGTAAGTGAAAGATAATTTTGCTGGACGTTTTAGGACATGTTGCTTCCAAAAAAAGGGGTAAATTATGCAAACTGTCCCACACCTCTAGATGGCATCTGGATAATGTCTGAGCAGTTTCTCACCAAAAGACTAAAAAGAGGCCTTGGGACTAATCCCTTGTTTCCTAATCAAAACGAAGCCCCCAGTTGGTGGCCTCTCTCTTTCGTTATTTTGATTTTTCTCACATCCTCATTCTCACTCTTCTCTTATGCTTCTTCCTCTCTTGCTCTCTTTGTTCTTTTGGAATCAGGCAAACAATGAAAACTCTTCAGACAGCCCAGGCTTTCCATAGGGTGTACAACCCCCCCCCCCCCCCCAAAAAAAACATTTATAATAAAAATAAAGCAAGATCCTCGGATCTCCAGGGTCCAGAGGGGAAATCCGCAAACTACTCCTGCAGTCACCGTGCTGCCGTAGAGGTTCATGTTACCTTTCACCATCCATCTGTGGGTAGAGAGAGTGCAGACAGACCAGTCTGCTTTTATTTGTGCAGCATTTCCATTCAGGGTGATGAGGCCTGCCAAGGTTTCACAGGTACTGGTAATCTAAACCTTGCTTCTGGGATGTTGGTTGTCTAATTTATGGGGTTTAGACAGCAGGTCAGGGGTGTATGAGCGGGTGGGTTGAATGGCTCTGTTGGATCAGTCTGTCTCTCAATCAGACCCTTCATGAACCAGACTGTTGGAGAAGGAAGGAGGAGGAATCGGAGGAGAGCTTGTGGCTGAAGGCTCTGGATGAAGTTATTCCTCTCTCATTGCTTTCTTTTCAAACACCTAGTTTTATTTCTTTTTGTCTCTTTCCCTGTGAGATTTTTTCTCCCCCCTATTTTAGCCTGCATTGAGGTTCTACTAAGCATACAGTGCAGAGGCAGTCCCTGAAGGGTTGTTCTCAGGCTGTTGACATTGCAAAAACGTACGTTTTAACAACTGTTTAAGGAGCAAGCTTGGTACACGGGACTGACTGAATGCTTGGAGTGTTAACAGGGCCCTGAGTGCGGCTCTGCACTTCTCATGAAGGAGATTCAGACAGATTCGTAGAACCTGTGTTTCTCTCATTCCTGTGTTGTCTTTTGCTTTGATAAATAATTTAATTGAACTTGTAAATCAATATAAAAAATAGCAGTCCAGCAACATAGATTTGATTGAAGAAATTAAGTAATACTGAAAATCTTAAGTACAGACTCCTTAGCTGATTTCTGTAGCTCAGGGGACAATTAAGAAAACAAAGAAAGCCAGCAGAAATAATATTTTTTTTTAAGTAACCACCAAACTGCACCTCAGGTATTCAGAAGTCTCTAAGAGATATTTGAATGAGGCCAATAATGACTGTAAGTACTCTCCAACGCCAGCCTGAAAGCAAAGATCTTTGTTGCTTTCGGCACAAATTTATTTAAAGGGATTTTTCTAAATATTTAAATTCTATAAGGAATTGCACTACCAACGATCTTCCTGTATGAAACACATACTTTAGCAGAATATATGAAGAGAGTAAAAACTGTGGAATTCTCTATTCAGTTTTTGTAGATTCACCTATTCGTAGATTTTTCTGTGAAATGTAGCTCCACATTATTTGTGGAAAATACACCTTTTCATGGACTTTTCCTCAGAGCATAGCTTAAACATTTTTTTTAAACTGCAGCTTATAAAGCTGAAATACTTAGAGGCAGTGGTACTTGACACTATTGGCTAGCTTTTATGATGCAGATAATCCAGAGAAGCCAATTGGTGCTGATTGGGTAAGCCAAGATATATTAGTTGTGTCAAGATGACTTCGACTGTGTATATTAATGCATAAGGTATATTGAACTATTAAAATAGGCAGATATAAGTATTTTACTGGGGATCTCAACTATTCCTGGATATTCGGGGACAGTAGAGGACAGTTGTGGTGAATTTCTGGGATCCATTTTAACTGATAACAAAATGAGACAGTGTACAACTCTTCAAAATTAGCATTCACCACTTTAATGCTTTTGCTTTTTACACCACAGTACTCTTCCATCATGCAGTTACTTTAGAAAACATTGGTCTTCAGACTGGAAGATGATAAAAGGTGAGCCACCTCCGGTGTCCATTTAAATTCACTTCCTGTGGAAATAACTGCCCACTAAAAACTTGACAATAATTTAAAGGAGATGCAAATGTGTGAAAACAATTCAAGTTCACATTGGTCTTTGCCTCTTTTGGAGTTTTATCACTTTAAAAATACTCAACTAATTACTTTTAAGTAATCATTTAAGTGTCATAACTTTATACTTTTTTCACTAGCAGACCCCTACAACATATACGTCCTCAAGCATTGTTCTGCCTTTTTCAGAGTAAAAGACAGAAATCTATCAGTAAAAAATATACAACACATCCACTATGGAAGAAGGGGCACATTTCACAGCAGATGATACCAACAGTCTATTTTTATTTCCATTGTAGGCCTCAAGTTACTCATTGATCTGATTTCTAGTTCTCTTGGTTCAAAACCACGGCAGTTATGTCCCTCTCAAGATCCGCATGAATTTGTCTAGGTTTCTCACTGCACCTCTAAAACCAACCTCTAAATCATATCCATGACATCTCTCCATCATTGGTTTGCTGCCAGTTTACCTCACGGCAATATCCCACCTGGGTTATAGCCCAGTCTATCCCTTCACATAGTTCCCAATTGAAACATTGACAGCCTCTGGATAGGTGCAGTTCGAAATATATGTTTTTTTTTTCCTTTCACAGCGCTCTCAAATGAAATGTTAACAGTCTGTCTAAAAAATACCCTGAAGACACATATCAGTTTTGTCTAAAAACAAGGTGTTGGGTGTAAATCATTCAGAAGCCCTTGTGAACCACTGTGTTTAAAACTCTCCAGAGATCTTTTGAAACTACTTTTTGTTTTCCAGTTTTTCTTTCAAAATTAATTAAAATTACTTAAAAATTTACAGCAGAATAAGTTTAAAGTTAATATATTGCTTAATTTTCCTTTCTAAACAAGGTAAGACCACTTTTTTATATTTTAGCTTTTCCGTTTATGCTCACCCATTTCCTAGTAGCTTAATACAAATGAAACATCCCATCCAAATTTTAAAATCCTGAGTCCTTTTTGAATTCTGAAATTGTGTTTTCTCCAGAAACAACAAAGCACATACCTATCTCTCCTCAGAATTTTGACTCCAAACCCAAGCACTAGTGAGCCACTGTATGTGGTGAACATTTATCAAGTTTCTTTTTACTCTGCACAAAGGATTGACTGTTCTGGGTTTACTGCAGGGGACAGGCCTCACAGGCCAATGATCTGAATATTTATGCACCTCACCATCTTTCTGTGGGGATTTTTCTCCTTTAGATTTGTGAAACATTTCTGTGGTCAACTTCATGTATTTTGCATGGAGTTAAGCTGAGATAGCATTTATGAAAGCAGACAAAAGAGGAACCCAGTTATTCAATTCTTACTGTCAATGTAAAAATACTTTAGTGGCTTTTTTAATAAGTTGACAAAACTAGATCGGATATCCTCAAAATGGAGGGATTAGTAAATGCTCACAAATAAATACCTTTCACTACATCAATAAAAATGTGTGCTTTTCAACACACACAGGCAAGTTTAAAGTTGCACACACACACACCCACACACACCCACCCACGCACACACAAAATTTCAATACAGTAAGTGGGAGACCCTTTATTTCCTCCAATGGGATACAACAATCCAATCAGGCATGCAATCATGCTAAAACAGAGTAAACATGGCCAATTACAGAGCATTTTGCTGGATGCTGATTAGTGCGTGTTACCCCCAGGGCTACAGCGAGGTAAACAGAAACAGTGACCGCCGGCATGTTGACGTTCTCCCTTCACTTCACTTGCCCAACCGGATGAGGGATGACAAGTCAGCGTGCGTAATCTGTTAAAGGTAGAATAACAAAAACCAAAGTGCCACTTTGGTTCCTCCGTCCCCCGGCAGCCGTTTCCACCCCTGGAGGGCAATTTGGACCAAGATTTATTAGACATAATTAACTGACTGTGCTGCTCCTGTCTTGGCCCTGATATTTAATTTGCTCACTTAAACAAAAGACAGTCAAACAGAATGCATGAGTTCTCTGTGTGTGTCTTTTGGTCCGGCATACTGCTCTGCTTTACAGACTCTTTAAGAACTCATCAAGTTTACACATAGCGGCTGAACTAGAATAATATGTGTACCTGGTTGCTGGATGGATCTCTTTGAACAATGGCTTTCTTTTTGCCACTTTTCCATGAAGGCCATATTTGGAGACTGCACAATTAATAGATGACTCGTCAATACAAACAATCTCCCTTATGAGCTGTGGTGCTTATCTCCAACAGTCATTGGACCGTAGGTTGTTACTAAAAAAAGTTATTTCAACATGTTAAGCTCTCCTTAAAAAAAATTTATGTTTTGTGTGTTGCATTAGACTCATATCAATATTGCACGCCAAGTCTCAAACTACAAATTTTAGTTCTAAATGGCTTACCATAAGGTGCAAAATGAACAGGTCTACATTCTTGAAGACAACATTATGTAACTGGCACTTAGCAAGCCTTTATTCTGTTCTTGTCCTCATTCTGTCATCATGCACAGTTCTGGAAGCAGCTTGTTCTTCGTAACCAGTTAGGACAAAAGAGCCTTAAGCTGTGCTTTAACAATTAGTTTACATCAGACTTGCGTGTAGCTCACCAAAACTCAAGAAGAATTAAAAAGAAAGGCACTAGTCTTAAAAGGCTGTCTAACTAAAACATGACTGCAGCAAAGAGCATTAATTTCATTCAGGGCGTGGCATCAGTGACTTAGGAGTGAGGGACAGTGTGGTGTGTTGTGGTTCTGAAGCCAGCACACTATGAGGAAGTGTGTTCTCTGTAATACTGGAGGTTGTGGTGGGGTGAGTGGAAAGAGTGTGAACGTCTGTTTGTTTGTCTGGCTGTCTGTCTGGTTTTCAATCTGAACTGATGAGTGTTTAAAGGCTCTGACTGGAATCCCCCTTCCCCCTCTCAGGCCTGGCTGTCCAGCTGTTCTGCAAAGAGACAGGAGTGTTGAAACACTTCCGGAGAGATCAGAGTTTTTCATCTTGAATCTCTTATGTGTTCAGTGACTTTGTTATTTGAATGACGTCCAAAAAAGGATTAGAGGGAAGAAGATTTGACAGGATAGCACAAACACACAGATCCCAAAATTTTAGTCAGCTTTTTAAGATGACTAATAGTTATTACAACGGAAACAAGTTATTTGCTGTTGTGTGGCTTAATTCTCTTCCTCTATTGTTCTACAGAAACGTCTTTTTCACATCTACTATGGTTACGTCTCCATTTTACCTTTGCAACTGAAGTTCACACTGTGTGAGAAAATTTAATGTACATTGATAAATAATTGTAATTGTTTTAACACCATTTATTTTTTCCGCAATTAAATGCTGCAAAACATTTATCAGTTTTGCAATTTGTTCCACTGAAATTTGTTACCAATGTAAGTGTACACAAAATGAAGGCGCATTGGGCTTTATTTACAAGTGGGCTTGAGTGCATGTGCATGTGCACGTGTGTGTGTATGTAGATTATAGCACGGCTGCTCTCAGACATGGCATGCCTGTGTGTAATGACGAGACTGAAACAAGCTATGCCCTGAAGCTACTCGTTCCATCTGATGAGCCGGAGTCAAGCTCTGATAGATTTCATCTACCTTGCCTTAACCTTAATTTGCCAAGATGCGGCACGTCAAACAGCCTCAGGACCAATGGAATCTGTCAGCCAACTTCAAAATGTTTTGTTTTTTTTCCTATTCTTTCCCTGCTGTAACAAAGGGGTTCAAATGTGCATCCACTCAAGCAGCAAAATATCCTTCTATCACCTCTCGTTTGTGTCTGCTTCGTGAAACTTTCCATGGAGAGTCGATATTAATCATTGAATACAAAAAGAATCATGGCATTTTTTATGGTCACTAACCTGTTGATAAGTAGAAACATTTGAACAGCGTAATCATATGAAGGGTCTCACATTGGTGATTCCATCTGCTTCAAATTGTATTTTGATTCAGTATAGGTACATATGAAAAAATTACATTTTCTGAAAAAGTTTTTTGTCACTCATTTCATAAAGTGAAACTCATGTTATAGTGATTCAGTACATGCAAAGTGAAATATGTCAAGCTTTTATTTCTTGCAATTTTGATGATGATAGCTCAGAGATAATGAAATCCTAAAGTTCAGTGTCTGTAGAATAATGTGAAAACATTTAATATTGGAAACTCATGGTGTCACACTCCAACCAACTAATTTACTAAAAACATCTGCAAAGGTTTTCTGTGCTCCATGGTCCAAAGTCTTCTTCTCAGGTGAAAGTAGAGTTAGGATTTTATTTTAACATCAAGGTCCCAGAGTACTGCTAGTATTGGTCCATTTTGTTCTCTAAAATTTACTGGTAGATAACTGCTTTGACTGTGAATTTCAGAGTTTTTTATGCATCCTTTTGTTGACAAACCTTACTGAGATAATTACTTCATTTCCCAGCAGAAAATGCCCACAAAGCCAAAGCGACCAACAGCTGGTTCAATGACCATCTTTGCTACTGGTCTGTACACATCAGGTGTAGTTTTATTGTGTGTGTGTTTTGTCCTCCCAAAACACACACGGGTTTGTCATAATTACGTGGGTAATTTCCTTTTACTGGTATCCCTTTTTGCCTCTTACTGATAATTCTTCCTTGTCTCAAAGTCTAACTTCTAATCCATACAAAACTACAGTTTTATATGTCTTAAGATGAATTATGGCTACCGTTATTTGACTTGAAGCAGATTACATGTGTGTCTTTGACCTTGTGTGCTAGCATGAGCACCCCACCATGTGTGGTATGTGCTAGCGTGCACGTTTGTGCATCTTGCATACAGCTGCCTGCTTCTTCCCACAGACTGCCTCTGTGGTTACCTTCTTGGCCCTCCGTGCCGGAAGTCCCACACCAGTCGCATGTGACATTGGTTCCTGACACTTGTGTTTACAGCGAGCACAGACGAGCACAGCCCCCTCCAGAAATGTTTGTCCTTAGTAAAAAAAAAAAAAAAAAAATGGGAGGAAGATTGTTGGGGGGGGTTTGAGGTGTTTGTCCTTCTGAGTCTGTTGGGAAATTGTCTGCGACAATGAGTGAATCCATTCCTCCCCGCAAACACAAGCCTCTCCACAACAGATGCTTGCGCCGCGTTGACTTTGGTCTGTTGAGCCTTGAGTATAAGAATAGTTTTCTTGTTGAGGTTTTTATGTCCACATGTTCTACTTTGCTGTGGAGTTTATGGCTGGTGGCTTTTAGGCAGCAAGAAAATACCCTTAATCCTTTTAGTTAAACAAATGGCAAAAATTCAAAAACATCAAATGAAAGTTCATATTCACCTACATTTACTTATGTAAAAAAAAAAGATTAAAAACTTTGAACAAAGAAGAAATTCCTCTCAATAAAAATATATTATTGTTCATATGATTCACTTCCATTAATATTGTCTTCTAGATGTTTGGTTAAGTAGTGACAAAAAAAAAAATACAAAAGAAGAACAAGGAAAAAGAAATATGGCCCAGAACATTACCACCAGCCGGGTCATTAATGAGCATTGCTCATGCTGTCATGGCAACTATTATCACAGTGATGTCGCTAATGGCATCTGAGACAGGGCAAGAGAAATATGTGAAAATTATTGTCAGATTCAATTAGAATCCTTTCGTCTGAACTCAGCTGGTCCCCCTTCAGGCTCCACATTGATTAGCTATCAAACTGAAAGAAGAATGGGAATGGTGGGCCTGAGACGCCCTGATGTGAGACTCATCACAGGATCAGGATCCTGATGCTCACTGATAGGAGAAGGCTGACCCTACCCAGCAACCTTAATCAGCATCATTGCAGACATATTAGTATTATTACTGTAGAGCAAACTATCATCTGCACTCAGAGAATGATTGTTGTGACAGTGTCTGAGGTGGCTGGTGTTGCAGTGGAGATTGTTTCAGGGCCGAGTTTGCCACAAAAAACCTTAAATCTATCAATGAAACTATCAGAAAAATTCAACCGGATTTTATTCTTAATTTCACCAAATCTTTAATAAAATTTAGACTCGTGAAGTAAAAAGTAAATGGTACACAGTTTTGCATGGCATCCATTTAGTGCAAATAATTGTCTTCACAGGCCATCCATTAAGGGTCAGAGGCGACCTGTGTTCCTGAGATATTTGTTAGCAAACAGAAGTTAACTAAAAGACAAAGTAACACTTGAGGCAGGATTGCAATAAAGCTGTGGAGAGGCTTGAAGGAGTTTATAGTAGTTATAAAACAGCAGTTATAAAATAATATCCCATGCTTCAAAACTCCTCTGGGGTCAATAAATGGCATTAAACTTTTGCAAGTTAGTCTGAGTTGAAAAAATACGGATTCAGGTAAATGTAGGGTAAAGCTGGAAGAAAACCTGAAGACTGCAAAATACTTGAAATGGGGAGATGGTTTATGGTCTAGCAGGCCAACAACCCTAATCATAAATTCAGACTTAACGGAATGTTAGATCAAAGAATATTTATTGCTAGAATGGTCTAGTCAAAGTTTCTATTCACAGACACTCCTCATCTCATCTGTCTGAACTGTCAGAGCAAAATGATCAGATCTGAAATATCCCGAAGGATTTGCAGTGAAAGGTTATGAGTATTGACATTGGTAGAGCTAAATAAAATTTCTGCCAGACTTTAAAACATTTTATTTGCAAAACAAATTGTGAATACAATGTAAAATGTTTCTTTCACTTCACTGCTTTTTGCGCAGCGTATATCTTTTCAAAGATTTGACGACAGTGGTTTAACATCTGTAACGTTAAATCGCAGTAGCTGCACTCTAACAAAATTTGAAAAAGGCTGCGGAACCTGAATACTTTTGTGAGGCACCCAGTGAAACATGGAAAATAGAATATTGAGTAATACACCAGCATAATGAGAACCATCTTGTCCTGCTGGGCAGGTGCTTTGCTAAAACAAGTGAAAAACAGTATGGATGTTTAAAAGCGGGTTGCTGGAATAGGCTGGATTGATGACTCCCATTTGGTCAACATGTTTGTGCCCTTTGGAATGCATGAGGTTGTTGTGGACGGCCACATAAGAGAGGCCGGCACTGCATGGTCAAATTCCTGTGGTCAGACAACAGCAGAGCTACAAGACCCTCTTTCTGGAAAAAAAAAAGAGTTAAAAAGAAAAAAAAGACATACTTGCAAAAAAAATCATTACTTATGTTTGCAGACACGCTGTTGACAAAAAAACTCAATGCAATAGATTTTGTTGTACTCCATTTTAGCCACAATGCCATAAAAACGTGTTTGTCTCTTTACACATTGCTTCTGTTTTTGTTACTCTTTACTGTTTCAGATCATCCAAAAAAGTTAATATTTTGGGGTACTTTTTGTCAAAACCGGGTTGTTGTGGATTTATGTTTTTACTCAAATAGTAAAATCAGAGTCTCAGAAACTTTAATTTATTGAGGTTATCTTTGTCTGATATTATAATTTGATTAATAATTTGACACAGGCGTTACAAAAATTAAAGCAAAAACAAAATCTGTAAGGGGTCAACTACTTTTTCCTGTAACTATATATCATGTGTTTCACAGCAGTCAAATTTTGAAATGGACACATTAATAAAATAGAAGAATGTCATCTTTTTTCTCCTGGATAAACGATATGGTTTGGATCGTGTGTATATTTTTATTAATAATGCACTACGTCTGCAACCTGACTTTAAACCACAAGACATGACAACCAGGCCAAAACTAACTTTTAAGGCATTTTGGAAGCGTATCATTGCCCTAATACCGCTAAAAATCAAGTGACCGCAATAATTAAAGGTTGTCATATATATGTCTTCAGGAAATAGAAAGTCTGGTGGACAATGTGGGCTGTGTTCCTACTTTTGGAAATTGTTTAACCTGTTTATTAAAGACTTCAACTGTATGAAATGAAAAGGTTATTAAAGAAACATTGCACGGTGGAGAAATGCATTCCAGCCAAACTCTAACCCTTCAAACCAACAAGTCATCCCTTTCCATGTGATCACAATGGAAATATCATGTCTGTGGTTACTACAGTACACTTCTGATAGTGTATTTCCTATATAGAGGATTAAGCCCGAGGGCAACAATCTACAATTCTCCCTCAGGGAAGTTTGAATTCCTCTGGGACTTGTGTTCCTCTTTATTCACTCAGCCATCCTAACAGCTTCTGTGGGATTTTCCAGCTTGTCTAAAATAGTGGACAATAGCCTACTTTCTGTAGCACACACACACATAATTAAATATATATATTTAATTTTTTTTTTTTTTTCTTGTTTTGTCTGTCAAGATGTAGCAACCTTATCTATCCTCTTCTTCCATCTTCTCAAACATCACACAGTATATCTTTAGTTAATTTGACAATGAGGCAGCCCCGAACAATGCTTTTTCTGTGATCATTTTAAATCTCTCACAGGTGCTACAGACATTTAAGTAGCAGACGTTTGGATTTGGTTGTGTTTGTTCATACCTTACAATAATGCATTGCTTATAATAGCTTAACTTTTAAGTTATGCATGGGAAATAACAGTTATTAGTTCATAGTTCTGAGCACACGGCAAAATAACCAGCCCACGGACAGATTTTTCATTAGATACTGGAACTTAAAAATGATGTTTTAGGCCAACTCCCAAAACTACATGAGGTGAAACAAACCTGCGTGCTTTCAGACAAATGGGAAATTCTCTTGATTTTTGTGGGAACTTCTAAAGGTTTCCACCTCCCTCTTTAAAATCCTATCAACTGAGTTCACGTGGTGATTTCAGAGTAGATGGATAAGGTGGCTGCAATGTAATAACTGCAATAAAATACCTCAACGTCATTAGAGTCATTACTAAATACCTCCATTCTTCACATTTTGCTTGGGTAACAAAACTGAATCAGCCCAGTGTCATAGATGGAAGTTGTCCGTTTTATATTTAGGCAAAGCAAAGAATTCCAAATGGACAAATTAAAAAATATTAGCAGCTGTCATTCATAATGAGTGACATCTTTTGACTAAGGCCAATATGCCGACAAATAAGGCAAACATATACAAATCCATGCAAGCATTTATCCAATTGTGAAATTGAAGCCTACAGTATATACATACAAGTATTTGTTCATAGCCTATTAATAAACACTCATTGAGTAACAGAGTGTTGACAACACAGGTCAGCAATGTGAGAAAAAGACCCTCCATGAGGGTAAAGCTGACAGGACCAGCTACGAGCCTTTTATAGAGTCCACTTTGCTTCTTCACAGAAAAGGCTTGACGCTTCTTTTGTTTGAATTGTTCCAAAAGGCCAGACTTGCTCAGAGCCGTACTAACTACCGCTGTTGTTGCTCAAACATCATTCTCCAGCCCTCTGCCACCTCATTTACTCCAGCAATATCTGCTTCCTCATCAGTCACACAGTCCGCTTGTCTGCATTGCTTCACATGCTGTAACAACAGCATACCAACTGTGGGTCACATGGGTTACAACAAGGATTTTTTTTTAGACAAATGTAAGTACTAGAGCTCTAGAGTACTAGACTTGAGCAGGTATTCTATAAATTGAATTTACCTTAGAGTAAAATTGGGTGCGGACTGAAAAAAAAGCAACAAAAACTTTACCTGGACTAAGCCTGTGATTAGTGGATATTTATTTATTTATTTATTTTTATCTCAAGACAGTCAAAAAAAAAAATCCTTAACCTTTGTAGAAACATCTGCTTCTAAAAAGGATTAACACTTGTACTAAAAGCATATCTGGTTTGTTCTTACGTGCTATAATACGTAATGATAGTAATTCATTATGGGATCCCAGTCATTCTATTTCGGATCACATTATCAAATCGTCAAATAACGCAATTCATGTACATCACCCAGATCCAATGTGTTTTGTCCTGTATACACTTCTTGGATAACGCTTCACAAGAAAGGGTTTACTTTCATGATAAATATCTCTCATTACAGCTCTAATATGACGTCAATATCAAACTCTAGGTAATTAAAAGGTATATATTTGGTGGACTAAGTAACTGAAATAATTGAATAAGGAGAGTCTAACTCAATATTTTTACACAAACTGACTGACAAAGAATTTTTTGTGAATGAGATCACAGTGGATGTCATCACAAGCTTACATTCCAGCAGCTCGACAAACGGTTTGACCACTAGGACAGATGCAACCATCAACCAGTCTGGCTATAGGCTGAACTGGATGCTGGAATTTAAAGCTTGCCACTTGGAATTCCTTTGGCTGCATCTCCACATATCTGAGCACATGTTTTCAAACTCTCTGTGGCTTCTTTGAAGGTTTTCTGTCTGACTTTTTGCTGGATATTTAGAGCTGGGCAAAAAGCTACACTTTTAGTAGACAAGAGTCTGCTCCTCTGGTTAAGTATCTTTCTACCCAACACCAACAATGAGGTCAATAGATCCTGCTTTGATCTCATACAGTTAATGACAGAAGGTGAGAAAAGTGATGGGAGGTGTGTAGCTGGATAATGGGGCCATGTGTCTCTTTGCACAAATACTCTTAGCCATGTATGGTTATGAACACTTCTTCCATCAGCATGAAACTAACAATAGATCACACCTGTTGGTCCTTACTGCAGAGACACTAGACACCATGTAGACTCTCATAATCTTTGGGGGCTGGCTGATGTCATTTAATATTTTGCAGAGTGACACATGCAGACACATCTACAAGCACACGCATACAGACACACCCCACATTACATTATAGAGCACAAAAGTATGCAAACAGTTTTGTTTTGTCTAAAGACTATTTTCCATTCCCCTAAAAGGCATTATAGGATGATGGCCCCTGTCTCTGTCTCTAGAGGTAGTGCTAAGCCTTTGACAAGCAGTTTTAGAAACATTTCTACAGATAATTTCCTTACTGTTTTTAACTGCTGTAAATTTTAATTTTAAGAAAAAGTATTTGCATATCAAATGTGATAATGATTAACTTGGTGACCTACATTTCAGTCAAGGGTTCTTTTTGGACTGTACATTGACCTATCACCTTACGGTAGACCCACATCTTGTTAGTTATTCAGTACCAGGTCCCCCTATCCCCAGCCATGGTCAGATTCCAAATTGTTGGAAGGACAGGGAAAGTCCCCTGCTGGATCAGATTAGTTTCAAACTGCTCTCTGAGGGATTTCCTTTTTAAACATGCGAACATGGGAAAACAAAGCAGGAGTTTGTAGTAATACTTAATGAAACCAAATTTACAAATGGAAATCTTTGGAAATCGAATGATTAACTATTTTTTTTTGATAAACTTTGAATGATGGAGGATTTATTTATTTATTTTTGGTAAATTTGCTGTATGCTCACTCTTAAGTATAAATTAACTCTGTAGACAGTAATTCTCAAGACTTGCCACAGAATCCTTATGGGATTTAGATCAGGAGTCTAACACGTATTCTATTTTTGCTGCATAAGTATATTTTGGTTTAATTTTAAGTTGTTTTTTTTACTAATGTTGACCTCTAATTTGTTCTGTATATCTTGCCATCAACTCTCACCAATATTCCTGTCCCTGCTGAAGAAAGGCATCCACACAGCATGGTGCTGCCATCACCATGTTTCACAGCTGAATGATATTAAGAGTGATGTACACTGTAGGTTTTTTTTTCTTTTTTGCTATATCTAGCATGTTGCATGTGGCCCAAAAAGTTCAACTTTGCTCTGCATATTCCCAACATTTGCTTCAAACTTAAATGGGACGTCTAATTGGATTTTGTTAACAGTGGTTTTATTCTAACCATTCTCGTAAGGTCAGAATTGTGGAATGCATGACAAATAATTAATTAATTGAAATATATCTCCACCAAGAGTTGTGGTTCTTGGCTACTTATCTCATTTATGTTATCTTTAATTGAGATGTGTTGGTCTAACATATAAAATCCAAACAAAAAAAACATAATTTTATGTTTGGAACATAACGGGACATAAAAAAGTTCAAGTATTATGAATACTTTTGCGAACTACTCTACATATGTAAGCTTAACCATAATCTTTTTAATATTGAAAATAGTAAGATGGCAGATGTGTGGCTCTGTAAAATAAACTGAAGCTTTCAACTTTCCTTAGAGAATTTTGGATAACATTCTTCAAACCGTTTTGTATCTCAGATTTTGGCAACAACAAAAGCGCCACACATTCCCAGTCTGTTTACGACGTGTGCAAAAATCAGAGAAATGTGAACATGCTGCTTAATGAACATTTGTCAGCTTAGTGCTCACAATTAATTTACAGTCCATCCACTTAGAAAAACCCAAACCCAGTCTTCTTTTGTCCTCCACAGAAATCAATTTAGGAACCAGAGAATGGCCTCTCTGGCCCACTCATTATCCCAGCATACGTTGTTGCATTTGTAATTCTCATGTAATCAAAATTGTCATTGATGTGTGCTCTCGTCCCTCTGGCGAAGGCAATTCATGTAACATAGAGGTAATCACAATAACTGTGTAGTGACAGAATATGTTGATTATGTGATTAAGTGTGCATGTAATTGGCATTATTGTTATTTTTAGCTAGAAGTTAATTGCTAATGGAGATCCTAGTAATTGGATCACTGAATGGCAACACTGCAAATCTATTAGCTCCTAATAATTGCTGCAAAGTGAGAACAGAAAGAGTGGGTGGAAGGTGTTTATAGGGGGATAAGTGGCTGTCTGTGCACTGTAGCAGGGATACAGATAGCATATTTAAAATCCGCAGCATTAAAAAGCTAAAATGTTAAATTTGTCGGGTGAATTTAATGTTTGGGATGAAGCCTCTGTTTATTTTGTATTGGTGGTTGTCACTGTTTGTAGTCCACATGAATGTTGACTCAGACCTAATTAAAATGTCTTGTTGAGCAGGTGGTGTTTGAGCAAATGATCATAATAACTGAAAAAGTACAAGTATATTTAAACAATGTTGAATTTTATTTTTTTTAAATTTTCTATTTAAAATTGAAGTTTACATTAAAACTATATTACAGTAATATAAATGTTTATTTGTTAATTTATATGATTATGGCTTTCAGCTAATGAATACCAAAATTTGACATTAGACAAATAAAAAAGAAATATACAAAGTAACAATGAAATGTGGTGATGACTGGTTTGACATTTGTCCTGCCACTAGTCAGTGATAGCGCCCACAAGAAGGGTAAGTCATTTCTAAAGAAGTTGGCTCTTAGCAAAGTGTTTGTTTAACCCTCCCATGGTCTGAAGAGATGGGGTCTTTAGACATTCGGACTCCACAAGCTTTTTACCCTGTGCACGGTCTGGCCGGTTCACACTGACCCTGCATGCGCTTACAAGGTTTTATTTTGTGTGTGGTTACGGGAACTAATGATCTGACGGGACAACCCCCCACTCCCGCATTGCCATTTGCCGTGGTCTTCCTGAGGGTCGAGCAGAGACTGTTTAAGAATTATAGTGGGATGTTGTGTGGAAGACAACAGTGTCCTCCAAAAAGTGATATGGATGAATAAAGCCCTGAGAGAATTGTAAGGTAAATCCCATTTCTGTTTGCCAACAATGCAAACTGCAACTAAAGTCATTATTTCAACAGCCACTACAAAGAGACAAAACATCAACATGGCCTGCAGCTGTCACATTCCTGGTGTTAAGCCATCCCTGAACCGGAGAAAATGACAATAATCTGCAACCTGGACTAAGCGGAACAAGAACTGGGCTGTTGTTTAGTTTCCTTTATGTGAAACTAAATTTTGTACTTTATGTCAGCTGCTGGTGAAGGTCCACAGTGTTTTGTCAAGCCCAAAGCTAGCACAATCATCTACCAGGAATTTTTAGAGCACTTTGTGTTTTCATCTGCTAACAAGGTACATGGAGACACAGATTTTATTTTCTGCCCATATTGCCAAAAGTGCAAAAAAAAACCCCCAAAATGTTATTGACTATGGTAACACTGTGCCGGATTGTCAGACAAACTCACCTGACCTAGTATTGAGAGACAACAGCCCCAACAGTACAGTACAGCACCAACAGATAATCTCATCTTTTTTGTTTTTTTTGATTAAATCAACCTTTACAGACATTACAAAAAAGATGCGATTATCTTTTATTCTGTAAGAATAATTAATTCAGTAAGAATTAAGTTATTCATACTTTTTAAAGTTTGAATAACAAACATTTTAATTTACTGAGAAGGAACCGTAATTAAAAAGACAAACAAGGGAAATTAACTTAAGTTAGAAAGTTAGGAACTTTAAAGATAGGAAAGTAAAAAAGAAAATAAGTAGGAAGGATGAATTTGAAAGAATAAATGTACACAAAAGGGAAAAAAAGAAAGGCCTACAAATGGAGAAAAAAATAAAAATGACTAAGAAGACAAGCAGAGAAAGAAAAACAGCAAGGAAGAACGACAGGAGCCTGTGCTGTATCATTTGACAAGGGACCTCTCCAGCGCTATCAGATGGAGGCGTCAGAACGATCAGTCTCACACACACATATACACACCAAATCACTCTCTTTCTCAGGCTCTTTCCCCTTGTCTCTCTCTAGAGCAGGCACCAGCCGCTTGCTGATAGAACAGGCCCATTAGGATCCTGCTATCGCCCTCAGCAGCAGAGAGATTGAAAGACCCAGATAGTTACTCTGCAATCCGTACGGTCCCAGGAAAATCTCTCCATATCAGTCACTGTATCCCTTACTTGAAACAGAGGGGAAGAAAGTAAAGGAGGTGACAGAAAGGAAAGGGAGAGTAAAAGGCAGATTACACACCTTGTCAGACTTAAAGAGGGATAATTCAGAGAGGAGAGAAAGGGAGAGTTGGGAGGGAGTGGCAAAAATTGTTGAAAAGAAGAAAATAAATTCCCACAAACAGAAGAGAAAGAGAAAAAATGTCTTTGTGTCAACACTGTTTACTGGAAGAAGATATCCAGAGCAGCACCCAAGGTGTTTTAAAGTGAAAGCTTTTATTGTCTGACAGAGATGAATCCTATCTTACAACATAAAGTTTTAGGATGTCATGCATCTCCACGTGACACATAATAATTCAATAGCAGATAATAATGTGCTTTCCTGTACAGGGCTCTATTGCTTAGGTCATTATCTCCTTCTCTGAGCCAGTGAGGGTAAGCACAGGCACTTGGGCAGCGGGTCAGAGGTTCTGAAAGCAGCGTTAGGTCAGGGTGGTGAACAGAAAAAGGTAACAGGATTACAAAGGTATGTCCTTTAATGGTCAGACGCTTAACTGGGACAACAAAGGTCAACTCAGTGGTGCTAGGCTTGCATGCAACCTCCTATCAGTGGGGACCCAAGAGCAGTCAGATCTCAGGCCCTCCGTTGGATGACTTCCAGTGAGCAAACTAGGAAGCGTTTTGTATGCAGCGCTGAAATTTCCTCTCACTTTCAACTGTTTGAAATGATATCACACCGTAAATACAAACTTCAATATATTTTATCAGGAATTTATTGACAAGTCAACATAAACTGGCACATAGATGTGAGCTGAGAGAAGTATGCACAGTTTTCAAATCGTATTCAAAATAAAACACAAATGTTTTATAGAAAGATGAAGAATCATAAAAAGTGGACAATGAATGTAGAAAATAATAACTGTCCATCCAAATGTCCATCTATCCATTGTCTTTACACCCTTATGCCATTGGGATGGGGAGGGGTGCTGGTCACTATCTCCAGCTGTCAACGGGCGAGAGGTGGGGTTCACCCTGGACAGGTCGCCAGTCCATCACAGGATAACTGTATGTAAGTAATTAGAAACGAAATTGGTTGATTAAAGTTCTAACTACATAAAGTGTTTTATCAAAACTTAAAACAAGGGAATCTTGTCTTTGATTCCATTCAAGCAATCGTCTTTGCTCTGACTCTGTGTCTCTGTTTGCAGCCCACCAGTCTCTGATTCTCTTCATTTAATTCAGTGTTGAGAGCTCAGCTGAAAAAAGCTGCCACAGTTTACCAGATCTAATAAAAAGAGATTCTTCTATTTGTCAAACCCTGTCATGCTGCTAGTTGATGCAGGTTACTCAAGGTCTGCTGTGTACTTCTTGGAAAACAGACGAGAATTCAGTCATTTCAAAAGAAGTTAAAATGTAACAAAAAAGATAATTACATTAAGGAAAAGTTTGATATGTATCCATTTGATTTTTATTAAAGAGTTCTTTGTCGAAAACAACTTTTTGGTCATAAATGTTATAAATGTTCATGGTTTAACAATTATCATATATGGTATAAGATATTTATGTTAGTTAAATCTAATGTAATAGGGAAGGCCTTTTGCATAAGACTTGGTGAAACTAACTAAATGTGAAAAAAGTCAGATTTCTGTGGGGCTACAGCTACGATTTGTATCCAACCCCATTTATCTATTTACCCCTAAAATCTAGTGCACAACGTTCCGAGGCCAGTAGGGCATCTGTGTGAAACTGATAAAGCAGCTGTACTGGTAATGGTAGAGAAGATCAGAAAATCATAGTCATGCACTACATCGGGGTTTTCCTATCACAAAAATATTGTAATAAAGTACGCTGAAGTTTGTGTCTTTCTACATGGCAAAATTGTCAAAAGCTCAAGAGGTGTGAATGCTTTTGCAAGGGACTGTAGATTCACAGGGGCTGTTGTGCTTGCTGGAACTGCTTGTCATTTTCATGTCTAAATGCAGTTTTTAACAGAGCGGGACCACGGCTAATCTGAGGGACATTTGTGTTGTTAAAAAACTGGACCTGGAACAAATGGCTGATTGACTCATATGAGGTGGAAACCAACAAGCTCTGTGGGAGCTCCCTAGCTGGCATCTGATTTGGCGAGTGAGTCACATAGATTGAAATAGGCAGTCAGACTTTTCTTGCACTGAGTGACTCAGGACATAAAAACAAAGTTTTAAATTGCCGAGCGCATATAGGTTCTTGTGAAGCTGCCGTCTGTGTGATAGTATAGGAGGCAATGGCTGTGTCTAGGACTTTGGCTGCTCTAATAACACCTTGCCATTGGGAGACTAATGAAGCATGTCTGCTTTCTTCATCTTGACAGAGAATGAGAGGGCGGACACATTCTCGCACAAACACACACAGAGTGATGCAGATTAAGAGCGGTCTGGATGTCACTACAGTAATTGTAACTTAAAGCGTCTTTTCACATTGACAATAAAAAGCAAGACCGAGGGGGAGGGAAGAGGGAAAGAGCACGCAAATGACAGCGCCATCTCTGTGGTTTTTCCTGCTCTGACTTTAAGGGTCGGTGAGTTTGTGGTGCTTATACCTCAGGATGCCTTTCCTCCTGCCCAGGGGGGCTGTTTGAAGAGCAAGAGCTGATGAGGCTTCACTGAGAAGCCACGCGGTGGTTTAACGGTGCAACTAATACGGCCATTTCCTGAAGTCGGCCGAGCCAAAGTAGCAATTCCATGGAACGGTAGATTTCTATTAATTAAATCATAATTGGGTTTTATATATTTATTTGCTGGAGACATTGGCAGGGAGAAGAGTAAGATTAGGCAGAGATTTGCATGTAAAATGTACGAGCTTCATTAGACTACCTTGGCAAAGACGGAATAATTTGCCTGCCTGCGGGGCACACAGATGGCTCTGTATGTTTGCTAATTTGCTCTCCTTTCAAGGTCATTAGTTCTGTTTGGAGAACTATCGAAAAGTTTATTTGAGGTGGGTAAGTTCTTAAAATGTTTATAATGTGACAGCTCCTTTTTTATGTCTGCCTGGAGTTAAGACTTCAGCATCATTAAAGGAACAGTTCAGGATTTTTGAAGGAACAATAAGTAAAAAAGTTTTAAGCTCTAAGAAAGCCCAAATTTCCCACTGCACCCCCCCACCCCCCAACCCTCTTCCTCTATTTATTCCAAGGCCAAAAGTATCATTGCGATCATTGGTTCAAGACAGTCTCCTATTTCTTCTGAGTTTTTTTTTAGCAGCTTTAACTTAACAAAAGTTGTTTCTCCAGTTCAATATAATCAACTCTTTCCAGAGATTTATTTCAGCTGCAGAACCTCTTGATTCACATTGAGAATGAAAACAGAGTTCATTCTTTCTTATTGCTGAAGTAAATACATGAAAAAAAATACAGCACAGAAGATCTTCAAAGTATATCACAAAATGTGATCAGAAACAATGTTGTATAGCATTTCACTTTCCCGGATTACCTATTTACAGCAGGAGTT